>NW_012152285.1:1062738-1096382 GCF_000956105.1 Propithecus coquereli | reverse complement strand
ATATTGAGTTTCATATTCTATCTGTTTCTCCTATGTCTGGCCAAATATCGCGAGTATTACAGAAATGAAGAAACTGTGGCTACTTCTTCTTCCATTCAGAAGGAGAGACCATCCCTCCCTGTAGTCCCTTCACTTCCTTCTAGCCTACGTCAATGGACACCTGCTTACAGGGCCAACATACAGAACAAGTTTCTAAACTTTCCACCTCCAGTTCAGTAATTTCCTATTCCGATAGGAACAGAAAAAAGGTTTTCTGTCCTTTGTAAATCTGCAGTTCTGTTATGTCTGCAAAATTACACGAGGGTAAATCAGACTGAGAATTCAATCAGATACTGTCTATTCTTTGAAAACATTAAGTGGACATCCAACATTCCAGCCGTTAAACCTGGTAAAGAAAGGTAACAAGTCGAGGAGATATTCTTCTCACATTACATAGCTTGTTCTATTGTGAAAAGACCTTGCAAAACCAAATTAATCCACCTAGGACATGTGAATTCAGTAGCTGTTAAATCCTAAAAGAAAGTTTAATAACTTGTTTGAGGAAAAGGGAATTGAAAACAGTGAAGTGAGAATAGGGTATAGTCAAAAGTTCAACTGTATCTCTGGAAACTATGTGGGGAAAAAGAAGCCAAATATGAAAAAAATATTCTCTAGTTGTTAAGTGGCATAAAGAATAATTATTACAGGCCTGAATTCCCCCTTCCAATTTCCTTCATTCATCTTTTCCTTCACAAATCACAAAAAAATGGGAGAAAAAGATTTGTGCTATTCAATTAAACACATACAAGTGCAGAGCCAGGAACTTTATGAAGTGGTAAGTGAAGGTCAGTTTAAGTGTGATAGCAGTATTCATTTGAAACAACAGTACAGCTAAAGTTAATTTGATTACAGATTTATTCTAAACTTCCGTGACAAATGACTGATGTGCTCAGAGAAACAATTATTAAATTAATTTTGTACACATGTAGAAAAGCAAAGCAACTGCCATTTGAGGTATTGAGTTGTTCCCCCTTCACCATTGTCTCTTCACATTTTCACACCTGTGATTTGTGTGAAAATGTATTGAAAGGCACCAGTTTCTAATATTGTCATCTGTTCAAGTCCTGACTGGTGTATTTTATTGTGACCCTTTTGAATGATTGTGCAGATAGCTCAGCAGTGTGGAAATGTGTGATACCTTTATAGAGCTATCTGGATTTGACAGGGACACATGTCCAAGGTAAAAATTATGGAGAAGACCACATTTTAATACAGCTCATTTTGTACTTATTGGTTCCTGTAAGTATATACTGTATTAGAAACTATAGAATAATTATCTCAGCACGTGATCAGAGTTCACATCATCAGTGATAGGTCCTATCAACAGTATGGGTCTTGATATATGACAAAAATGGCACCTCACCTCTGAGACCTTCCTCCCCAAAAACTCATAATTCTAGTCTAATCGTGAGGAAAAACATCAAACTAATCCCAATTGAGGGACATTCTACAAAACACCTGACATGTACTCCGCAGAACTATCAAGGTCTTCAAAAACACAGGAAGTGTGAGAAACGGTCACAGCCAAGGGGGACCTAAGGAGATACAACAAATATATATTATATGAGATCCTGGACCACAAAAAGGACAATAGTAAAAACCAAGGATATCTGAATAAAGTATAGACATTAGTTTAAAAAACCAACAAAACCCTACAGATTGCTTTATCATTCACATTTTTAAAAATTTTATTGATGCAATATTCAGTTTTATTGGCAGCCAAATTAACACCAAATTTCTCATCCAATGGCAGTGACTTGGTAAAAAATGTGAGATGTCTCCTGGGACTTAGTTCATGTGATAAATGTACCAATAACTATTTCTAAACAACTTGACAGGGCAAAAATTTTGCTTCATTTTCTTCTTTTCTACTTAGTATTTTCTATACTAAGAAAGATATACAGGCTTTCCCCATTTCAAGAATATATGGTGTTCTCAAAGATCTTTTGAGAGCAATCACTTAAAGCTTGGACCATTTTCCTGTGGTGTTTGTATACTATATATTAATAATAAGTGTCTGTCACATACATGTCAAATTAACACTAATAGTTCTTTAAAACTTACATATGATCACTAACATTAGTAATTAATAGCTGTATAGACTTACTTATGAATCTCATTTTAGAATACTAGTGCCTGGTCCCAAGTTTCAAGATTTTATCAAGTCTGTTTTTAAACTCAATGCATAACTCTGATACGAATCCTGCAATGGGAGGGAACCTCTGGTCTATTATAGTTCTATTTTGGACATTCAAGCCATATCTTCTTTAGCTGGTGTTCTGGCCCTTGAATCAGGTCTCCTGCCTGCCTCTTTTGCATACCAGGAGCGGAAAGCAAGGTTCCCTGAAATGAAAGCCTCTGGTAGTATTTTCCTGAAGCAGTAGTTTCAGGGGTCTAGGATTGGAGAAGAGGCCTACAGCGAAGGAAAAAGAGAAGCTATAGGTACCAGGGCTTTCTGCAAAGGGTACATCTCTGATGACACTTGGAATCCCAGAATTATCAAGCTGTAAGTGAGCTTCATGGACATGTCTAGTGCAAACTCATTTTGCAGAAAAGGGAATGTCTTGCTCTTGTTGGTCCTGGATCAACTTCCTGATTACTTCTTTTGTTATATTCCTAGAAGCCAGGGAGGATGACTTGTAGTCTTCTTGTTTTCTTCTTGCCACACATTGCATTCTACTCTTCTTTTCATTCTTTGGCCCACTGTAAGCATGACCACATCCCTAAGCCTCCTGTCCGTGAAGTTCATGCAGAATCCTTCACAGATATTCAATTCAGAAGATCACTGCTAGTAACCATAGAGAAAGGACGCAGCCTGGATTTTTATAAAAATTTATAAAGGGAATATTCTGATTCCAGAAATAAAAGCTGACCTCTAGTGTTCGAACCCTGCCTAATCCCTTCTGTTCCCAGTTCAATTTTCTGACTGATCCCTTTGATTAAGATTATGATTAAGACTAATTTTAAAATTTATTTAGGATTAAATGTTCTCACATTTTTTCAAAAGTTTCAACTTCCATATTAAAAAGTGACCTATAAGAAAAAAGCAAAGACTTCTCTTTAGTCTTTGAGTAAAAAAGGGATTTTTATTTTTGAGGGTGAAACTTAGGCTGTCTTTTCCCATCCCTTCTTTAGAAATGTAGGCTATGGCAAAGATGTCTTCATGGAAATTGCAATGAGAGCTCTTCAGTAACAGACATTTTTTCTGGGGTCGTGTGAGGTAGTCAGATGAGAACGAGGGATGTTCCCCCACAGGCCTAAGTTGTTGCAACAGTGAAGACAAAGGAGAAATCATGGTCACCTGTCTTCTTTCTCCTTAAGCCTTACCTCCCTGGCCTTGGGAGGCCAAACCTTGATAGTCATCAGCTCTGGACCACCCTAGTCTACAATAAAAAGCAGACAACTCAGGACTGAGGTTCTGAGCAATGTGGATGAAGGAAAAGGAAGAAATTGCTCTACACTGAGATGAGAGAGAACTTCCTCAGACCACTAGCTTCTAATGGCTATGCATTTATATGAAGGACATATCTATTCTGGCATAAATAGAATTGAGAATTGCATGTTTTTATGTTTGAATACACATATTCAAGTATTTGTATTTTCTAAAGCAAAACAAATCACTAGATAACTCAATAAATGAATTTTTTATTATGGCCTGTGATTCTGTTAAAGTAACAAACACTAAGAGGGGAGAATCTTTAATTCCATTATTGTCAATTTTTTTCGTGGCAATGTATATTTAACTTATGCCCTTGTTTTAGAAAAAAAAATGTCCTCAAACTATGTAGAAATTACTTCAAAGCTGAATAAATAAAAATGCATAATGGTTAATACAGTGACAGTGGGTAGCATATCCTCACCTGATACTTAAATTTTTACAACATATTTTTTAAGCACAAATGCACTTTGATTTGGGGCCCTTTTACTTAACTAGAGCACACACACACACACAAACCACATTATACGCAAGAACACATAGTGCTTAGCTACAAGGAGGCCAAAATTGTTCTTTTTTTTGTTTTTCAAAATTGTTCTTGATTGAAATGTGTAGTAAAAGAGCATACTACTCAAATATATTTTACTGCTTTTACATCTGCCTTTGTTTCTCAAATATCAGAACATTATAAAAACTGCAAAGATCGAATCAGATAGTAAAACTGTTATAGATCACAAATCAGAATGCCAGATCCCTGTGCCAGGGTCTTTGTGGGACCTTGGCTAAGTCACTTACCATCTCTAGACTTAATTCCTTTATTTTTAAAAATGTGGAGGTGCGGGGAACGTGGCCAGTGTTCCCTGCAAAAAAACCGGGTCCCTTTGGTAGAATTGTAAGGGATAAGAAAATAATAGAGAGAAATGGAAAATGGAAGAAATAAAAGAATACACTGAGACAAAGATATAGTTTTATAAGTTTATAAAGATTATAGGCAAAGCGGGAGCTCAGAGGGCTTGGACCTCTCGGTTGGTCTCAAAAAGCGCCGAATGAGGTTTTACATGGTAACTTATAGGAAACAGTGAACAATTGTCAGGGGTAACAGATTTACATAACAACAAGTAGTATCTCTCAGGTTAACAGATTTTTAAAAGGCTTTTACAGAAGGCTTCTACAGATTCTTTAACTAATTCTATTTACGTGAGCGAACGGTTACAAAGTCTTTCAAAGGTTAATTTCTAAATTCTAAGGTAAGTTTATCATTTAAACAGAGGGGTTAAACAGAGATATGTAAGCTCTATGTTTATTAGGTTATTGTGAATGGAGACAGGTAGTCTAGAGTGGTTTAAACAAAAGCTTTGCTTTTAGCCATTCAGGAAGCTGTCGTTTCCGGGAAGCTGTTTGTACCGGAGGGCACTCCATTGTCAGCTCTCAGCCTATAGTTTTTAACAGATTCGCTTGTGGTTTACAAAGCAAATCCAATTCTTTAGGTCTGAGAAACGTGGCGCCTCGTGGGATACAGCCGCTACTGCCTTTCAGAGACGCCCTTCCAGTGTAACAGCATATAAAATGCAAACCAGCACATTCACCTATTCCTTCAGGGCAAAACTCTGTAAAACTCCTAAGACAGATCCTGTCCCCAAACACGTTTAATACTAATTCATGGAGCGACATGGAGGTTGGACTGGATGAGCTACAATGGTGTTGATCCAAATTTTGAACTTTTTTAGTATTTTAAGATTTTGAGATAAAAACATTTCTAAAATTGTATGATACTCCACTATCTTGTTTAAAGGAGATTTATTTGTTTAGAATAAGTGTAAATATGCTATACTGTGAAACACAGAATAGGTTTCTAGTCCTAATTCTTCTGGTGTTTAATTACTGAAACCAATCACTTATCAGCAGCAACTGGTTTACACAGTTGCAAAATAGAAGTAAAAATATTTGTTATCTCATCTTCACGGACAATCAGCGAGGATAAATAAGACAGATTTTTAAATCCTTAGAAGAAAGATACTTTCTAAATGCAAAATATTTGCATTACTATCATTCTTATTATGCAGTAGATACACAAAATGCAATTTTCCTGTGTATTCCTGTTGGCTATATCTCCTCCAGGGAATGTATTTGAAAAATAAGTAGAACTATTTCATGACTGCAGTGTTAAAAGAAAAAAAAAGTTTGTGTTCCTGAAAACTACGATTTTGGAAATAGAAGAAGCAAACTAATGTTATCTCAAATTCCCTGAAGAAGAGATTATACTTTCCAGAGGAAATTGACATAATGAAATACTTTAGATTTATTAAGTTACTTTTAAACTTTTATTTCTTCAAGGTATTCCCTCCACTGCTAAAAGAATGGTGACTATACCTATATGCTGTACAATAAAATACATTAGAAATTGTCACTTTTTTTGTAGAATTTTAGGAATAGGGTTTCTTATATTTAAAAAGATTTTTAAAAACTTTCTAGTAATTGGGACTTTTATGAAAAGACTTTTATTTGAAAAATATGATTTAACAGGAAATAATGTCTGTTTTCCAATGATTCTGCTTTCAAAGTTTAGTTGTCAATAAGACTTCTATACAGCAATTAAGTTATTAATAATAAGAGATTATTGGTGACTTGATTATAGATACTACCCATTTTTATTTTAGTGACTAAGCTTATTAAATTTTAAACATTTGAGAATTAAGGGAATAAGGACACATACCTCCTAACTCTTTTCAGATACACGAAGTTAAAGTAACACAACGAAACAATAGTCCCTGTAGTTTAAGCCCAAATCGCATCTGTGTTAAATATGCAAATAAGTATTATTGGTCCAATTTCCAATGCTACTTTAACTCTATATAGTTATTTTTTCTGGCTGATTTTTCATTTGCTTTGCCAGACCTACAAATTAGTCAATACACCAAGCTTTATTAAATCAGGAACGATTATTGCATAAAATCCTGTGTACCAAATTAAGTGTTCGTTCAGTTACATGGCCATTATTATAGCTTAGATTTATCATAGACCAGGTCTGCATATTTTGTGCTTAGGGTTCACTTTCTGAACGTTATTACCCCCTTTTTAACTATTTCTATAGACATTTATTTATAGATTGCTGTGCTCTTTGATCACATACAAGGTGAAAAAGGATTTCTAGACATTTATCTGAATATTAAAGTAAGCTGGGATTCGGACTTGAGTTATCACCAAATTTATAGTTATTTACATTAAATGTATTTGTCAATACTCCTAGAAAGGCCAAGACATTGAAGAAATCAGGACTTGGAAGGACAAAGCCTTTGGCAAAACCAGGACCATGAGTCCATGAGCTTTTGTCTATGTGCCAAGATGCTCTCTTATATCATTTTTTAAGTTTAGAGTAGACATTAATGGTCCAATTGAATCTCATCTTACCTACTACAGTTATGAAATAAGAAATAAACTCAGTTCTAGATGAGAGTCCACATGTGCTTACTAAAACATTTTATTTTTATGGATTTCCCCAAGAATCGATAAGCCTAAATTCAATAGGAAATAAAAGTATACCCAAGAGCAAACAAGTCCAGGCAATACCATGATAACTGATTTGCACCTATCAAGGTGCTAACATCTACTAATCCACATGCAGATTAAGATGTAATGCTTAGGGACTCTTAAGAGTACACTGCTGTAACTAATTTGGATTACAGATGAGCTGGGTTAAAGCAAATAGGGCCACACTTGCCTTTTCTTCTATTGGCTCTTATTACATAACTTTGCACTTGGCCTTTACTTTAAAAGTGCATATAATAATGTCTGCTTTGTAAAAATAACACTGTGCTATTTCTGCTATTGCAATGTCAGAGTGAAGAAAAAATTATAAGTTTCGTAAGTTTTTTCCTGTGCTGAATCATCATATTTGATTTCCAGTATATAGGGAGAGATGTTCACTTCTTTATAATAATGATCAGTTGTTAGGTATAGCATCCAAATTCTGTTAATTTGAAATGAAAAAAATTGATTCTTGGATATTATGTTAACGATAGAAGAACAATGGCAGTGAATAATAAATGATACTTGATTCTTACTCCTTGGGTTTTTTGGAGGCTGGTGATATTGGAAGAGGTGGAAATATAAAAACTAAATGGCTCTTATCTATTTCCTAAGGAAATGTGAATGTAATACTGTGCAAATATGTGGTTTTCGAAAGAGAGAGGCGGGAGTGGGAGGAGGGAAGAGATTGAGGTTATTCCGGTATCATTCTTCTGTTTCTAGACTATGCACAGGTGTCCTGGTCTCATCGTCTTTATACCTGCAGCTTTATATTTTCATTGCTTTTGGAACCTCCTTTGGTATATAAGCAGAAATGAAAAGAGGAGGTGAAAATGAAGGCAACTTTGTTACTTTTTAGAAGTTCTTAAAATAAAAGCTCAATATTTCACGATTTAAAGAGTACCCCATAGAGATTAGCAATTGTCTGTGGTTTCTAATCAACATAGCCCAGATGAATCTTATTATCAGGCCCATTTGAGAAGTGATATATTATCTCTGCTTTCTTCACCCAATACATGTATTCTCTTGTTGTATAGCTACATGTATGTTGTTAACCTATTTTAGGGCTGTGTACGCTTCCTGTAGGTAAAAGGACAACAGGATGTCAGAATTTGCACTTTGGGGAAGAGGATTCATAGCTTTAACTCTATAGTAAAACAGCAATAATAATAATAACCATAATTTTTTTGAAAAAAAATCATTGTCTAAACCAGATTAAGGGCTATTGGATACATACTTTATCCTTTTTTTATATTTTAAGCAACCAGATATCAGGAACTGTATTTCTTACTAAAATGTATTTCCGTTAGCACTTGGCAACTGTCGTCTCATAAACACTTTTGCCCAGGTGGAGTTTGGAATTGCATGAAGCTGAGCCTAATTCCTTGGACCTAGTACCCTACGGTAGTAAGTTAGGAAGTCGGGTTGCACATTTACCTCCTCAGGCACAAGAAGTTTGTTTAATAGAACAACATCTACTTAACCATTTACTTTCCCCCACTCAAACGTTTATCAACTGTAAAGAAAATAGAATAAAATGAATGGATTGAAATTCTCTTCAAATAATCCCCAAGTGAAGGGAAAAAAATGAAAATGTCCCTCTCAGTTATGAGCCAGAAACAGTTAAATACCTGAAGAAGCTAAATCATCCAGAGCTTAGCTTCTTTTTAAAGGTCGGCCATGCAGTGACTTTCGTGTTTTAAAAAAGATTATTAATTCAAAAAAGGAAAGTGTACAGAGTCTCTCTGTGATTAAGATATAACTTGTCTCTGAAAATAAATTGAAGAAAAATAAATACATGTAAAATATTAAACAGCTAACAACATTTCCTTGATGGGAAAAGAGAAACTGCTATGATCACATCTTATATTATTTGACTTCCCCAAGAATCAGGACCTGAAAAAACAGGAACAGAATGGAGGATCAGGAGCACAATTATCCAAACACACCTTCAAAATGTATCTTATCAATAACAAGATAAAATCACCCAACTAGGTAGTATTTTAAAAATTCACCTAGTAATATTAACAAAGTAATTAGCAAAGATTAGCAAAATATGATCACAATGCTACCAGTCTCTTTTTATTAAGACATACAAAATATTTTATTTAACTGTGATTGGTGCTTCTAGTGTATGGGGAAGTATATGTTTAAGTGGATTTTGATGGTTAAAGAGAAAACGGCCACCATTTGAGATGAAATTTAATATGTCCATCCCATTAGCTAAAATGCCATCAGTAATTAACTAGGTAATAACTATAAACAAAGTCAAGAGGTCTTTAAGTCTTTCCTGTAGATATGCAAAAATAAATAAGTGCTTTATAAGTTTTGGATTCTGTATCTGCCTTTTGTTGGCAAAGTTGCTTTTTTTTTTTTAAGCTATGTTAGCTTTTATAGAACTATTGTTCATTCTTATAATTATAAGACTTGGCAGGAACCCAGACCAATGTATAAAAGCCCAACCCTCTTGCAAGAACTTATCACCTCCAGATCATTGGGCAGCTACTTATATTACTGACCCATTTTAATCCACCTCAAAATTCTTCTATGATTTCTGGAACTTTCTAAGGTTTTTCAGAAGGCTTAGAACTACAGTTTTCAATTCTAACTGTGCATCAAAATCATCTGGCAGCTCTTATAAAATACAGATGTTTTGGTACCACCTCCAGAAATTTCTGATTCACTTGGTCTGTGAAGAGGGCTCAAATTAAGTGTTTTTAAAAGATGATCTGGTAGCTCTGATGTACAACAAAGGCTGAGAATCACTCCACTTGTTTAAGTGTACTTTCAGCCTCATTTGACAGTTCCTGAATATGAGAATTTTGGAGGTGTCTTCAAGGATTATAAGTAATAACACCATACTTTGAATATATAGAATGTTATCAAAATACTCTGAGTTTGCCCTCTTTGTATCTGAGATTTCTAAATCCAGCAAACACATAAATTATTATTCAATAACAAGCTCCTTAAAGATTTAATCATCTGGCTGCCAGGATATGCTTGACGACATACAAGCTGTCACCGGGTCTGATTTCAACAGATGTCCTTTTTTAAGCACCTGTTGGGGTGAACTCTGCCACTGCCCTTTCAATGGGATGCAGTTTTAAGTTTTCAAAAGTAGTGAGCCAGTTGGAATGCTAGAAATGCACATTTGCTGCTTACGTTCCTTCCATTCTAGTAAACCATCTCCTGAATCACTATGTTGATCTCTCGATTGTGTAGTTCATGACAGAAATCTACAAATAGCATTAGGATTGACTAACAGCCTTGTTTATAGAGGCTTATTAGGTTTATTAGAGGGAGTTGATTTCACATAATCAGCTGATAATGAAAACCAATGTTGTTTGTACCCTCTGAGGAGTCTGTCAACAATTGACTTTTTAAAAAATACTAGAACTGTAATTTTAAATTGAAGAATGTTAAAATCTCACCTAGAAAGCTGTTTCCCATGTCTCCTAACTGGAGAGTCTAAGTTTGTGTTTGATTGTAATGGAATAGCTACAATGTTACACAGCTTAATGCCAAACATGCCTGTGACTGATTCTTTTCAAAATGGACATAAACAAGCTGTGTAAGTATCACAACCTCCAGTGCATTCATCATTTCTATCTATAGTATGGTACTGAATCAGGTATTGCCGGGCCGAGGGTCATGGGTTATGCATAGCTATTCAAATACTGTATATTTGAGACAGCTGAATTACTCCCTGATCTGACTTCAGTGAGTGGGCAGATCATCTTCATCTTTATGCCTTCCTGCCCTTTCTAAAAATAGTAAGGCCTTTCACAAGGAGATATTTTAAGCAGCTCATATTCACTTGTCTCATCAGGAGAAGCTTATTTTGGCCACTTGCATGTATCAGATTTGCATGTGTGCATAGTTAGACTCTTGGAACAGTAGCTCATGCTTCTCCACACCGCTCGTATAAGAAACTTGCAGTCATAAAGACGCTGGGATTGCTAGCTGAGAGTTTTGGCTCCGAGTCAGTGAGTAAACATAAACGAAGGAAAGACACTTTTAGGAATGTGACTTTGCTTCAGAAATCATCCATTTCAGACATTTGTACATCAGTCCTCAGCTTTTCGGATCTGTTTTCATAAAAACCTGGCTGCGATTTCACTTCAGAGACCTCCATGATCTTGCCGCTTTTAATAAATATTTATAGGAGGTGCTGCCAGCCCGAGGATAAGGGAAACTAATGAGAAACTGCAACCCAAAATCTGAACGGCAAAAACAAAACCAAGCAAAACCAAAAAATCCAAAACAAAACCAAAAAAGAACAACTCAAACAATCCGTGTTCACAAGAAGACGCGTAGAAAAATACCGAGATGTAACTTTGATTTGATAACTGGATTTATCAGTCACTTGACTGGCATGCAGTGGGTACTTTGTATTTTTCCATAGTACTTTGAAAAACAAGTGCAAATTTCTGTTATTCTGCACAACTGGGACCAAAAAATTATGAGTGTGAGAAAACACAGACTCTAAAAGCAAGATGGAATGTAAGCAGGTAAACCCTGTTCCACAGTCATGTCATTCCAGTGCAGTTGTACGTGGTACTCGTGTTTGCACCTCTAAGAAATTTCCATTTTTTCGCATCAAAAAATCCAGATATGAAGCCGAAGCTGCTTTCTTCGCCAACCTGAAGCTGTCTGATTTCAACATCATTGACACCCTTGGAGTTGGAGGTTTCGGACGAGTAGAACTGGTAGGTGATTGTTCTGTAAATGCTTTTGAAAGCCTCTGCTTCCTTTTCCCCCTAGATTAAGATTTCTTTCTTTTCTCTTTTCTTCTCCCTCATCATTAATTACCATTGTTCCTAAATCAGTACCAAATACTTTCATACAGGCATGTCAGAGTTGCAACAAAGTGAGCTATATTATGCAGTCAATAGACTAAAGATAAAATAAATAGCAAATTACTTTTTAGAAAACCTCTTCGTATTAAGTAAAAAGTAAACACATTTAATTAAAAAGGAATCATAAAGCAATTTTTACCCAGTTGATTTTCTATAATATTTATTTCCTTAGTTATGAGTAGGCTTACTAACAGTGATACACTCTAACAATAATTATAATGATTTAAATGTAAATTTAAATACATATAAAGGAAAATGGGAGATATATATGATATATGAAGTAAATGGTATTAAGTAGTAATTCTGTAATTTTGTTGTTTTAAACACCTGTTTAAATTACAGTTCTAATGGTTTGAATATTTTATACAGTTTATTTCATTCACTTTATATTACAGCTAAATGTTGATAAAGATGATGAAGACAGTTTATATAAGTTCATACATTAAACACATTGCATGAATGTTGTATAAACAATATGAAATTATACTCTATTTTGCATTTGTTTGAAAGAAAAATTTAAAAACTGACATTGTAAGAAAAATTAGGAAAAAAAGGTATTCTGGTGACTGAATAGCTGCATTTCAAGATTGTGTGGATATAAACCCTATTGGAGAACACAGATTAATTTCCACTTCTCAACTGAACATGCAGGAGTCCCTGGTATCAGACACCAGTACAGTATGTTAGGAACTCCCTGAGACTGTGTACAGTGCAGTAAACAGTTACTGTTGCCATTAGTGGTCAGGAGAAATCCCCTTCCATAAAAGCACATTGACCCAGCACCCAGGGCTATTTTTGTTATGTATCCATTTGTATTACAGTTGGGATTTCTGACCTTGACAGGCAAAACTATGTTATTTATTTAAATATTAGATAAGAAGGTTTTGGAGCCATTACGTGTTTCATTGAATTTGCATTATGCATCTTTAACACTGGTTGGAGATGCTGCAGTAATGCTTCTTCTCACTTGAAAGTGCAAGTGTGCCTTTGAAGATCTGAGTTTCAGTTGTGGGAGTAAAAATATCAAGTAAAAATCTAGAAAAACCTCTTGCTTTTCTGAATCCTGTCAATTAATGCAGCCTTAGAGTTATTTTACAAGAACTTTGGTTTTGTGGCTAGTTATAATTGTTTGTATAACTAATAAAGATTTATTAGCAACATTATACATGAACAACTTTGTTTGGAAGTGTTGGAACATATAAGCAGGAGAGAGTTTAGAGCTCCTTGCCATGATTTATTCTTTGGTGTATTTATTTACATAGTTATATATTTCTAAACCCCTCTCTGAATGAAACAGTATAAGGGACAGAATTCCCCAGAGACTGATGTTGGGACTATTTGTTATAGTTCCTTAAATATTATTTTTAAAACACAATGGACAATAAAATTGCTGTTTTCATTGACAGAAAAAAAATTCAGCATTACAACTTTGTGGACTCCTAAAGGCATGATAACTTCAAATTGGGAACCTTCAAGTTGCCAGTGAGATAATTTATGAAATATAGGAAATTATTTAGGATTTTTGAAATATTGGAAATAACTTATAGATACTGAAACCACTTCAAGCTAAGCAATGAAACACCACACTGACAGTGGAAAACCTCTAGGAAATTCCCTGAAAAATGTTTGAGGAGAAGACACAAAGAACAAACCACAAAATTAGTAAAGATTTCATGTGGGCACATAAAAGTTAACACAGTTTAAAAAGACAAAATATGTTCGAGTGCACGTGCGTGTGTATGCATGTGCATGTTTGAGAATACATATATATTTACATATAATATCCATACCTGGAGAAATACCAGATAGTCCAGCCTAGTTTCCTCCTCATGGATATTATATTTTCCTTTTTTACACAGATGCTTATAGACTAATGAAAACCATAATCCTAAGAATTACTTTAGGTTGGAAATATAGCTCAGTTTGCAAAAGCTGTAGATAACATCGATGAATGATAAATCCATGATGGATCATTGTGTACAACTAGTACACTGGGGGAGAGGCACATGTCCTTAACCTCCAAAGTCACAACATCTTGTGTTATCTTGCACAGAGTAGGATAATCAGAGTATCTATATTGTCTTCACTATTCAAAGTGGACCACCAATTTAAATTATCACTAATACCCTAGAATCTATTGCTCTCACTTCTTACCACTTACTAACACCTGATAATATTAATGACTGGGTATGAAAAATACCCAGTAAAATGCTTTCTGTGATGCCATAATTGGGACTTTGACCTCAACACTTCGACTATAATTAGATGTACTGTTGTCGTGGAATATAATGAAGCATCACAAAGCTAGTGGTTGTACCATCAGAGTGGTACCCACACCATTCATAGTTAGGAGAAGGATGTAGGCAGAGCCCCGGTTCTTTAGTGATTACAGAAGTTTTCTCTTCACTCTCCTCTTAGAATGATGCAAGCAAGATGATTTTAGCAATATTTTAGTGCTATTTTTTTTTTTTTTTTGGAGACAGAGTCTCCCTCCGTCACCTGGGCTAGAGCGCTGTGGCATCAGCCTAGCTCACAGCAGCCTCAAACTCCTGGGCTCAAGTGATTCTCCTGCCTCAGCCTCCCAAGTAGCTGGGATTACAGGCGTGAGCCACCGCACCTGGCCTTAGAGTGCTATATTTAAGCAATGAAATCTTTATATTGATTCTTTTCATATATGTGTACATAGTGCTCAATATATTAATACAAAATATGTAATACTTATACCTTGAGCTATGAATCCTTAGTTTAGCAGTAATGTTGATCAGATAAATGACATTACAAAATAATAGCACATGTTACACTTTAATTTTGTATGGTATTTTTAAAAATTTTCCCAGGAGTAAGATTATAAGATTATAAACTCTCCAAAGGGTTGTGAAGAATTTAGAAATTTGAATTTTTGAAACACATTTCCTGCTAGGGCTGAGTTAAGAATGTAGTTTTTTTTTTTTTTTATTTCAGAATGTAGTTTTTTCATCACTCTTTAACATACAATCACGTTTGTGTGATTTAGTGTAGCGATATACCCTTCAGAGACTTCTTAGCGTTTCTTAATTTTTATCATTTATGTCAATTTAGATAAATTTAAATGTAGGAGTATTTTTCAGACAAGAGAATTTCTAAATAGTTTATTGTCAATTTTTGGAGATGAGAACATAATTTTTCCATATAGTAAGAAATTTAAATTTTTATTCAATGAGGAATCCAGAAGGTTGAAGTAAAGATCTTCAATGCATGGGAATTCTGCTCTTAACTATTCATTCAGTCTCTTTCATAAATACTTTTAGCATAAAAGACTTTAATATTAGACATGTCCTGTTCACAACCATTAACTTTGGGCAGTCATTTGTATGCTTTCTTTTCTATTTGCTGGTATACACTATATTTTCTTCCCATGTTCTTTATTTTTAAGAATGAGCTTTCTAATGTGTTCAGCGCTACCTATTTACCGTATGTCTTCCAGAAGGCCACATTTTATTTTTAGTGTCACTTTCAGCAAAATAACTAATCTGTCTTTATATATATGATTTACTCATCAAAGCTCTAAGCACTGCTGTAAGACATCTAGGCAATCATCTTAATTTACAAAGTATGACTGTAAAATGAGGAGATTGATTTTACAAATCACAAGTGAAAATTAGTCCCCTTACTTTATGGGCACATTCCTGATTTAGTTCTTGTCAGAAAGATGCCTGCTTTTCAGAATAGATTTGCACAAGTCAAAGACAAACTTCTTTGTAATCTGCCAATACTATGTCGTGGGTGCTTTAAATATTAGATACTTAATGTATACATTTAGCAATGTAAATGCCTCTTATGGGAAACATAATCTCTGTCTTCTTGGATTATATTCATTCTATATCAGTTGCTATGTATCTGTTTAGTGAACTCTGATAGAAGATAAAAAGTTTAATAAAATAGGCTCTAGGGACTCACCGTCTACTTGGAAGGACAATCACATGAACTAATAAATAAACCCATAAGCAAAGGCATAAGCTCAGTGCATGGAGGAGCAAGACTTCTTGAAGAAGGGAGCATTTCTGAGGTAGAAAGAGAGTTAAGGCGTCAACATAAATAACTTGAAGCATTATGGTTCAGGTTCATGCTTGGTAAAATGAAACTACTACAGGAACCAATGTTTTTAATAAATTAATATTACTTCATTACTAAAATAATCAATCAACCTATAATTTGAATCCTGCTTTATAGTCTTCAAATTGCTTTCATATCCAGTGTATAATTTTGCTCTTGTAGCTATGCTGGGAGGAAAACATGAAGCATGATCCACATTATACAGGAAAGAAGTAAAGAATAATGTATAAAAGGGCCTTAAGGCTACTCAGTCATTGAAAGAACTATTGTTATTGCCCAGAACTACTGATTTTTTAACTAGAAGATTTTTCTGTCACTCTGGCATTTGTCTGCTATGCACCTCTGTTTCTGTCATATCTTCAGAGGTTCCCCTTTCTCTAAAGCTTTTGCTGCTCCTATTTCAGTGGCAAAATGCCAGTGGAGAAAAAAAAATCAGACAGTACGACACGGAAGCCAAAAGCTAGAGCTCTGGAATTTGGCTTTCTGGAAGCAGATTTTACGAGCTGTGTATAGTTAGTCATGTATTTAAACCTGCTGAGCCTCGGTTTCCTCATCTCTAAAATGACAACAATAATAGGATATGTGTCTTATAAGATTGTAAAGATCAAATGAGATAAAGCCCCAAAATAGTGCCTCACATATTCTAGATAAATAGGTGTTGGCAATGTTGTTATTGTTGTTATAATAATAATAATTATTATTAAAATATGCTAATAATAACTCTATTTATCATTTCCAATGGAAAGGAATGGAATGATTTTCCTATTTTCTGTCCCATTGCAAGGCCAAGCCCTGAAAAATGGAAGCATTTTTCCAATATAAGTAAGAGAGTCACAGATCTTCAAATGACCTTCAGTGATAGCTTCTATTAAACTCTCCCAAACCACTAAAGCTCTTTGCTTTCTGATCTGTCATGAGAAGAGATGGGAAACAATTCTCAATCTCCCCATAGTGAACCTCTATGCACCTGAAGTAGTCTGCTTTTATTTATCCATTTCTCTTCTAAATTGTAAAGCCCCACCTCTTAACCTCTCAATAGGAAATCATTTTCGGTGCAAACTACTGAATCATATCCAGTTTCTTCACAGCCTTCTTAAACCCTGGCACCCCAATTGGGCATAATAAGCATCTGGCTCTTGCTAAGTGAAGTAAAAAGGTTACTTCTCATTCCTTTTGTGCCGAAACCCAGTTTATAAATCCCACGGTCAAATTGCCCAGGGCATGTCAAGGAGGTAGAAGTTGAAGAACCATCTCCCACACAGACAAGAATGTGTTGTGTAACAGAGTGTGTGCGCTGTACTTAACAGCCTCCATACCACTCCCATGGCATTTTTGCCCACTGCCTCGGCACAGTGCATCACACGCAACCAGGCCTGGAGCGCTATACGAACTAACGGAAAAAAATAGAAACTAAGAGATGATTAATTAGGAAATTAGGTGATAAACCCATTGCTCAGTCAACAGAGTTTTGTTTCATCGTTAGGAAAGGTGAGCAGCTTAACTCCAAAGGGAAACCCCATGTAAGACGAAAACATTTCAAGAGCTTCCTATTGCCAAGCCACACAGCAATGAAATAGAATAGCTGTGGATTGCTGGGCAGAAATGCCTGGTGTACTCACGGTGATTTATGCTGCCGAAGATGACTGGGGAAACCCTGCTTCCATAAGGCCTTGTGCCCTTCATAACTAAAGTGAATAAGGACTCAACTAGGTCGAAAACTGAAAGATTTCTTCTATTTAACTCAGCCTTTTCTCTCGTGATACTCTTAGTTTATTATTAAATATGTAATTTTTGTTATATGTTTATTATTCAAAAGAATAAAAACTGACACAAATTATTGTGATAAATATTATTGATTTCCAAGAAATTAGTTATTTAAATAGCTAATGAAAATCCAATCCAATAAACACTCATTGAGCATCACTAGGTATAATAATAATATAGTGTGACTCCTAAAATACAAGACAATGTCTAAGAAAGTGTAAGTAGTAAAGTTTATCTCTACTTTGGCATATACAAATAAAGTTAGATATGCATTGATTCATCTTGTTACTACAGAATATATTTTGTACGTTAATAATCGTAATACAATTTAGATTACATGAATGACAAAAAAGAGAACAGTTACTTTCTTACGTATCTTCTGAAATTACAGAAATTTTATGTATTAGCTGTCAATTGAAATGTATATTTTTAATTAAAAGTATTTGAAATTAGTCATAGCATAAGATAAAATGTTAACAGTTCCTCCTCTAAACCTGCATGTGATTCTAGAAAGATCACTGTAAATCTAGAAGACACTGGACATGTCTTTCTAAGAGTTAAGATAATTGGTGATAAAACAACTCATCCAAGTTAACACTTAGGTCACACTTGTTTTTTGTTTTCTGTGACATAAATTTTATTTTTTTTTAATCCAGTGAATTTATGGGGCATGACATTCAGCAAAATTTCATCTATTAAAAAATTTGCAGTTATTCTTTGTGGGATATAGAAATGTCAGATCTTACTTCTCTGCTCTAGGAATTTCTGCCTCCACCTAAATAAGAAGATAAAATTAACACATTTGAAAAATAGCAAGCAAAATCCTTTAGTATTGTATTAATTACTCAGAAGGGTTCTCAATATTTCAGGAGGAGAGAAGTCATTTGGAACTGATGGAACGGAAAAGGCCCCGGGAGGATACATAGAACTGAAGCCAGGCAGTAGAGAATAGTTGGGAATTAAATGAACAGATGGGGAAAGGCCATTCCAGGGAAAGGCCATTCCAGGCAAAGGTTACAACATACAAGTCCACGTGTTGTCACAAGACACTGAGACAAGTGACCAGACTAGGGTGAAGTTGCAGGTGGGAGCAGTGAGAAATATTATTATTAATAGCTGATCACTAGAATATAATTGTCTTATATTCTTAAAGGAGCTTTGACTTGCAAAATAAATAAGTAAATAAAAAGAGGCATTTGGACATTAAGTCAAGTAATGGAAGGGCATAAACACAGACTAGGCTCTAAACTTCCATCCATGAAATGAAAGAATGCACTATAAGGTGACTAGACAGGCTATTTTTAGACAATGCTGCTCCCAGAAATAAACATCATAATTTCTCTACTGACTAAGGTAGGTTACTTTGTGCAAGATGTAGTCCACATCCCTGAAAATTTTATGTAAACACTTCCAAAGAGGGATTCCTTCCATGAGAGGGAAAAACAATCCCCTTGTGCATGTTCGTTATGTCAAAAATAAAATGAAATTGTTTGTCTTGCTTTCTGGGAGAAAAAAAAAAAGCTGGTTATTCTATATGTTTCAGTCTAGCTCATCAATTGTATATATTTAATTTATTCCTAATTAATACTTTGTCCTTCAGATTAGTATGTCCCATTGCCATTGGCATATGCAGCATATTATTAGCTTTGAGGCCAGGAGCTTTTGTGGGCCAGGTGGGTTTGTTCTTAGCCCCTAGCTCCAGACAGCTGCCTTGCAATTTCCCTATAAGAATGGGGAGATCATCACTACCCAAAAGGAGTTCAAGCAAATAAGCTAAATCAGTGGGAGCCACTGTCTGGTCATTACTATGTCCTTGAATGCTGTATTCACATAAACAAAACAGTTTAAATGCTTAAATGTGGCTGTTTTTCATAGATTAAGCTAGCATAAGCAAAAACAGTAGATAGTTGTTGAACAGACTTACCTACACTTGAAATATGTATATATTTGTGTGCAATCATGTAAAAAATTTCAAATACAAAAACAGGAAGGGGGAAGAAGTTATCTTTGTTTAATATCAAAAAAGGTGAAGTTTGAGGATAGCATGTATTAAGACTTTAAAATCTGATTATAAACCATTTGATCAAAATTTTTCTAGTATGCAACAGTTTAAAAATTATAAAGTTATTTATGCCTTATGTCTCAAAAGTATGACTACAATGAAGAACCTTTTATAAGTTAATCAGGTCACATATCAGAAAGAGAGCCGAATTTTGCAATATGTGATCCTTTCTGTCTCATTTCAACTCATTTTAAACCTTCAGCGTCAATAAATGAAAGAAATTAAAATGGCTACATATGATACTCAACTCCACTTATGCGAAGTTTTAGATTGTATGTGTGCTCTAAGTATTAAAATAAATTGAATTATGTGAGATATTTATGTACTAAATTTTGAAATGTGTAAGCAAGTTTTCAAAACCAATGCATGTAGTGTTTCTTTATATGAGTGAAATTATGCATAGAAATCAAAGTCTTGGGTAGATGGAAGAAAATATTTGATTATTTGATGAAGAAAAATAATTTAAAGTACTTCACAGGTAATAAAAATATGTAAATATCAATTTTAACAATCACTACACAATGAAATAAAGTTTATTCAGCACAGATACTCTAGGAAATAAATGTTTATGTTTAAAGAATGATAATTTTTAAATTGTACATTTTAGCAAACAATCTTGAATAATGCTCTCAATGTAGATAACCTTTTGAATGAAAATGAATCTATGCTAATTCATTATTAAAGGAAGTAACAAGTGCAAATTTCTTTAATTTGCAAGTGATTTCTATAAAATAGTCCAATCCTTTGTTCCTGGTGTAATGAAAAATAGAAAAGTATGGCATTTTTTCTATTTCCTCCAAACTGAAAGTTAAATGTCTTTTTAAATAATTAAAACAGAACCTATCTCTTCTATAAAAATAGCTTTGAATTTTTTGATCAATTTGAATTTAGATATATAGATATATAGGATAAACAGATATTTCATGATATTTTTTGTCACTAGCTGTAGAACCGATTGTAAGTCTGAAGGCAATTTACAGAGCAAATGAGACTATTGACATTTTTGATGAGAGATTAAGGTGAATGTGGGGAGGAAAAAAGTGTTGGGAAGGAGAGACTCTCTCTTGATTATCTGTCTCTTGTTCAAATGGCAGGTGGAATCAAACAAAAAGGCCATAGATAAAACACAATCAGCTACTCTTCTATGCTTTGAGTCACCGGTACAACAGAGCTGTGCCTCAGTGCCTCGTGGCTGAAAAGCTTTCCAACTCTGACATCTCTGTTAAACTCATCTTTTTCATTCTTTGTGTTATTTGGCATGTGACACTCAGGCTGTGACAAATTCCTTTTGCTCTCCTCTCTTATGCATCCTGTCGAACAAGCCAGATGCTATGATTCATTCTAAAGTTTCAGATATTGAGCAAGGGGAGAGAAAATCATATGATGTTACCGTGTAGTTCAGAGAAAGGTGAGGGAAATAGAGGAGTTACTGTGATCTATGCTTAAGTTAATAACAGAATTAGCATTTTGTTGTTCTTGTTAAGAAATGTTGGCAAATACAATCCAATACTAATCTGTAGAGTAGAAGCTCTCTGTTCATTTAAAGCATTTCATTTTCTTTCGTGAATGTATTAAGTTGTCTCCTTC
The DNA here is from genome assembly GCF_000956105.1 of Propithecus coquereli. Taxonomy (NCBI): domain Eukaryota; kingdom Metazoa; phylum Chordata; class Mammalia; order Primates; family Indriidae; genus Propithecus; species Propithecus coquereli. The sequence continues at coordinate 1,075,018 of NW_012152285.1, read as the reverse complement.
TGAACATGTGGGCATTGTAGTTAGCTATGTCCAAAAAGTTATTTGAGTCATAGTAATACAATTGCTTTTTCATTCTCTGTGAAAGTAAAACTTCATTAAATTCAGACAGATGCATTTTTCCTAGTCCTTATTTTTCATTCAGTTGATTGGGACAATTAATTTAATTTATGACATTTAATTATGGGTTTTAATAGTAAAATATCATTTACAAGTATCCATTTTAGTTAACATTCCCACATATTTTAGAAATCATAGTAGTAATGATAAATCTCACACAGCACTTTTTAATTTTCAAAGTATTTTCATATATACCATCTGGTTTGATCTTACAATATCTTTTTCTATAAGAAAAAGATTGGTTTTATTCCCATTTTATAAGTGAGGAAAAAGAGGCTTCAAGAGGTCCTATGGGCTTACATATGATCACAGTTTGTATATTATTAAAATATTAAAAGCAATTAAAGTTGCTTTAATTGTCAAGCAATTAAAGTTGGCTCTCAGTATCCATGGGGGATGGGTTCCAGGATCTCTACCCACCAACCCCACTCCACCCGACCCCTGTGAATACCAAAATCCACTGATGCTTAAGTCCCTAATATCATATAAAAAGGCAGTAGTATCTGCATATGACCTACATACATTCTCCCATATACTTTAAATCATCTCTAGATTACTTATAACACTTTATACAATGTCAATGCTATATAAGTAGTTGTTATAATGTATTCTTCAGGGAATAATGACAAGAAAAAAGTTTGTATATGTTCAGTACAGATGCAATCAACCATTTTTTTTCCCTGAATATTTTCAATCCACAGTTGGTTCAGTCCACATATGTGGAACCCACAGATACACAGGGCCTACTGTACCTATTATTTTGACTAGATAATTTTATTTTGTGACAATTATGTACATTTTTGTTTAAGTTGATGCATGATTTTACTTTTTTTTCTGAAATTAGGACTTTTTAAAGTTTAGGACTTTCTATAAATAGCAGGTAAAGGATAACTTTTTTTAAGAAAGGTGTCACTATGTCACAGAAATTTGAGTAAAAAGAAATGTAACTTTTGGTTAATTGGGGAACTTTAATTGAAAGTCAAAAAATAAGCATATTGAGAAACATATTTCTGACATTTAGTTCCTTACAATATAAATTAAACATATATCTATCTCGCAAGTTAATAAAGAAAGAAATTAGAAATTATAGATACACATATTTTATGGATACTTCCTCTTTTAAAACATTTTTAACAGTTTAATGAAGTATAATTTACATACCATAAGATTTTTCTTAAGTGTACAATTCATTGATTTTTAGAATTGCACAACCATCATATAATCCAGTTTTAGAACATTCCCAATGATTACTCCAATAAGCACCCCTTGTGCCCATTTAAGAATACTTTCCATTCCCACCGCCAGCTCTAGGCAACCACTGATCTACTTTCTATATCTAAAGATTTGCCTTTTCCAGTGTATATTTTCTTACATTAAAATTTTGTGTTATGTGAAATGTTTTTATTTTCTACATGTGTGATTGTAAACCTAGTTAAATAATCTAAATACTCAGTTATTTAATATACAGGAACATGGTGCTTTTCTTCTTCTTGAATTCTATGGCAATTTTATAGCTACCTTATACCTGGCTTCAGCTTTGTTAATATACTCAACTTCTGTAGAACAGAATGTTTAAGTTGGTTCCTAAATATGCAATCTAAGGCCAATGTCTGACTGGAGTGTGACGAGTTGTTTGGCAAAAGGGGAATATTGGAAAATGGTGGAGATGAAACAACCTAGTGCTTTAGGGAGTCTAGTGGTTTGTCTACTAATGTTCTTGATTGTTAAAGTTTTATTATGGGCCTTTGGCCTACTTTGGTGAACCTGGCAGTTTGGCACAGTTAATCTGATAGGATAGGACACTCACACTTTCTCAGTCTAGCACACTGGCTTGCTAGCTTTCCTTCCTTCCTTCCTTTTCTCCTTTTTTTCTTTCCTTCTTTCTTTATAAAATTTTTCTTTTCACTATAGAACTTGTCATGAATTCCTTTAGTTACCTCAATCACAGACCATTGCCAAATTATTTCTGGGATTACTTACAAAGCCTTTTCCTCCCAGGTTAAAGAAAACCAAAAAATAAAGAAATGACTCTATGCTTCAGGACATAATACAGATTATCTGATTAAAATTTTGTGTTATTTTGTTTAGAGGAAATATTTGCCATTCCTATTTTGCAGCTATTAAAATTATGATGACTCTGCCCAGATTCCCTTACACTTTGGAGCCTGTTTTAATGTTCTTCTTGGAAAAGCTACTGCTATTGTTATCCAATGCATCTTCTTTGAAAGTTAGTAACACACAGAATACAACCAAAACCAATCCCTTCATATGCTGGGTTGAGAGATCAGAGAAAAAATAAAACCCCCACCCCCCAATAGAATATACACATATGTAAACTCAAGGTCATGCTTTCAGAGCGAACCATCATGTCGCCTTAAGCTACCTTTGTATTACTTAACATATTTCCTCTTTTTCCTTTGTCCCCAAGATATAGCCATGCCACATGTTTATTGGGCCATTTCCATAAGGTTAAACATAACTAACATGCCTTAAAAATGTGTATTATGTCACATTGCAGATGTATAGAGTTTTCCAGCTGGAATAAGCCCTTAGACATAATATAGTTTTGGCCCCTCATTTTTTGAGAGGCAGCCTGAGGCCTCGTGAGTTTATATGACTAATTATAAATTTATTAATGAAAGATCCAGGACTAGAAACAAGGTTTCTAGTACAAGCTTTTCTAAGCTCACTTCATCACCTTTGTTCTATAGCCTTAGCTTACCTAAGTGAGAGTAGGAAGTGGGTCCCTCTCTCCTGCAGTGCATGGAATTATAACTGCAACCACCTTACATGGAACTTTTACATTACAATGAGTCATGCCATATTGACACTTTAAGCCTTGAATTTAAGAAATCATTTTAATTACAGTGTAGTTCAGGAAGGAATTTTCTTCCAAAATAATGAAAAGATATCTATAGTGCAAAATAAACTATGAACTCTTAATGACAAGTTTAAATAGATGAATGGATACATATTCTATGGCCCAACTTACAGTCAATGATACCGAGCCAGTTTTAACCTTACTGTGATCATAACCTTTCTTCCCAATAACGGCAAAAAATTAGGTCCAGTAGGAGACAAACCTCTTTAAGGCAACTGCCTACCCCAGGTAGAAAGGAAGCATGTGCTCTGTTTAAATACAGCTAACAGGCCAGGCGCAGTGGCTCACGCCTGTAATCCTAGCTCTCTGGGAGGCCGAGACGGGCGGATTGTTTGAGTTCAGGAGTTCGAAACCAGCCTGAGCAAGAGCGAGACCCCGCCTCTACTAAAATTAGAAAGAAATTAATTGGACAACTAAAAATATATAGAAAAAATTAGCCGGGCTTGGTGGCACATGCTTGTAGTCCCAGCTACTCGGGAGGCTGAGGCAGGAGGATCACTTGAGCCCAGGAATTTGAGGTTTCTGTGAGCTAGGATGATGCCACGGCACTCTAGCCCGGGCAACACAGTGAGACTCTGTCTCAAAAAAATAAATAAATAAATAAATACAGCTAACAAATGCATCTTCAAAGCTCTTTAAAATGCTGATGGCATCACCTCTCATCTTCAGGCCAGTATTTTTTAGCATCAACTGGAGACTAAGAGTTAAGAACTTGTCAAAATCCTTGTCAGAAATTCCCACCTTAAGATTCACTTTGCTCAAGTATGCATTCATATGCATGGGCAATCTTTTACAACTAGCTTCCCAACCTTTATTTAGTTACCTATTAGCACTGAGGTGGGTTGAGGTGGGGATAGAAACAGGAACAAAGAGACATTCAGCTTGTGGTGGCTCATATTTTGAGGTAATAGCTTTGGGCTGCAGAGACCATTAAATTAAGAAGCACGTGTGAATAAAAGCAGCTCATATTTACTTAATATGTTATTCCAGACACTTTGTTTGATATATAGGCCCTTTATTTCACCTTTGTAGGTAGCCTGTGAAAATTGTCCCGATATTACAGGTGAGGAAACAGGAACAGAGAGAGTTTGAGTAACTTGTCCAAGATCACAAACAAAAAAAATTAGTTGAGACTTAAACAAAAGTAGTCAAATATCAGACTTGTCCCCCTCCTGACCAGTGCATTAACCTGTACACTGAGGAGGTTAGGATAGTCTGCAAAGGAGGACACACCTGAAGAACATGTCTAACCAACTAGGCTGGGAAGGATTCCTGGGGAAGAGGAAGTAGAAACATATGCATTCTTGTCCTCCTGTTTTGCCAACCTCCTTCCACACTCAAGACTAATTTCATAGCTCTAGCTGACCTGCTATAAAATAATAAAAATCATCATCCTTTCAAATTGGCACAATTAGACTTAGCATAATTAATTTGGCCTACAAGAAAAATAAAAAGCAAACTAAATTTCAATGTATAATTTGTCATGGATCAGGTTTATTAAAATACTTATATATTAAAACATAATACCTTAGGCTCACTAAATATAAATTGCTTTAATTTACTCTGAGGCTTTATTTTGAAAAAAATGGTAAGTTTTTTTTTTTTTTGAGACACAGTCTCACTCTGTTGCCTGGACTAGAGTGCCGTGGCGTCAGCCTAGCTCACAGCAACCTCAAACTACTGGGTTCAAGCGATCCTCCTGCCTCAGCCTCCCAGGTAGCTGGGACTACAGGCACCCGCCACCGTGCCCAGCTAATTTTTATTTTTTTTTATTTTTAGTTGTTTGGGTAATTTCTTTCTATTTATAGTATATACGGGGGTCTCACTCTTGCTCAGGCTGGTCTCGAACTCCTGAGCTCAGGCAATCCTCCCGCCTTGGCCTCCCAGAGTGCTAGGATTACAGGCGTGAGCCACTGCGCCCAGCCTATGATAAGTTTTTTAAGGAGATGAATAGTATAGTTCAGCCCAAAACTTGAATAGGTTGCTATGCTATATACAACTTCTCAAGGTCTTTGTATTCATGGAGTTCGAGTAGTAGAATCAATTTGAGGTCAGACAATGAAAATAAGTAGCTATTACAATTTAAAAGAAACTTTTAAATTTTTTCCATGACTAGAGTTTTACTTTTACTCATGTAAAAGTCAGATATTATAATTGTACAAAAGTTAAGCAATTCAAAAAGTAAAAAGAAGTTAAAAATCAACTAAAAATCTCCCTAAGGGAAAACGTTATTAATGAATGTATCAGTGAACACATTTCTGATTGGCTTTTCGTAAATTTATTTTAGATATAAATATAGAGTTAGATACACACTCACATACAAACACGCTATTTATAGGATCATAAGATGTAAGCTGGTTTGTAACCGGTGTCTTTTATTCATGTATGTTTTGATTAGTTTTCCATAATATTAGATATAATTCTAAGCCATCATTTGTATACCTGCATTGCATGGACATACCATAACTTATTTTTCCAAGCTCCTCTTGATAGACTTTTAGATTGATTCCAAATTTTTTTTGTTAGAAACAATGTCAAGTTGAACATTCCTGAATCATCTTTGAAAAGTTGTCAGTCTATCAGGAGATTTCTGATAAACATGTTAGTGGGGCTTTATTCAAAGAATTAACTCCCACATTATTGACTGTTGAGTTAGTTCACCAGTTGTTTTCAGGTGCTCTGACTTCCTGGTTAGAAGCCTGGCTTCTGTGATATTCTAGTGGAAATTGGAAACGGAGATTCTAAGGACTCATGAGGTTTTTTATAGAATGCAAAGAAGAAAGATGGTTCTAGCCCCCAGGACTGCCTCCACTCAAAGTAAAGACCAAAAACAGAAAGCCTCAGTAAGCTGGCTATATGTTCTGTAAACTTCTTGTAAGGAATACTTTCTAAATTGGCAACTACTAAGGCTGATTCGCAACCATCTCTATAGCTGTTACTTACCTCTCATGCCGTCTGCCACCTGCCAGCACTCATCACCCTCTTCCCACCCACCTTGGCTTCTCCTTGTAGTATTCAAGCAGTCAGGTGTCTCAATCCCCGATAACACATGGAGGTCCTGTTAAGTGCCTAGGAAAATGGCAAAGTGAGGCTTTGGCTGGTCTCCCAAACCACACACCTGGCATAAGTGAAGCTTAAAGGTAATAAATACATCTTTCAGCTTTTCTCCCAGAGAGTCTATGAGTTAGCTGATTCCATTAAACTCTGATTAAACTCTGATTTATAAAGTGCCATCACTGTGCGTTTAATTTGTTTTGTATTTAGCCGAAAGGAAGCAGCACATACTGGAAACAGCTTGGGCCAATGAGACCTGAACGCAAACCCCTTTCTGCCACTTGTAGTTTTGTGGCCTTGGGCAAAACATGAACCTTTTTGGTAAACCTTAATTTGCTCCTCTGCAAAAGCAACATTTAAAGAAGCAACATTTGATTTTCCCTATTCGGTACAGATTGTTGGGTAGGGCAAAGATACAAGCAAAGAGACCATCAAGAAATGCCCATTTCGTGGCACACTGTCATTTAAGATCACAATAACTGTATGAGGTAGCTAGTATTCTCCTCAACAAGAGTTAGGGCCCAGAGCAGTTAAGCAATGACCCAAAAGCCTGAGAGAGATTAAGTGGAGTTAGAATTCAAATCCAGACCCAAGACCATTACGGCTGAGTTCTTTCCTCCTACCATGTACACAAGTGAAAAATCTGTGTTGTCATCACTAAAGAGAATAATTTTTACATTAGCTGTCTGAACTCCACAACAGTCCTCAGTAGTTTAACTGGGTGAGACCGAAGAGGGAATATGACATTATTCCTTTTCCTCTCAAGTGCAGTACTCTGACCTAGCTCATTTTTCATGCCATCTTCCTTCTTTGTCCGCATTTCTTTTAGAAGTGAGTTTTCACTTTTTGGATTTCATTACGAACTACAAGCAAATTCATTTGTGAACCACACTAATCTGTCATCTTAAAGAGTTTCACAGACAGAGTAGAGAGCCTTTAGCTGGTAAAGGCATTTTCAAATATCCACTTTTTCTTCTAACCGGTCATATAGATTCACAAATGTTGGCAGCAAAGCAAGGCTTATTTATTGGAAGTGTCCTCATGCTCCCTTCTAAGGAGCTCGCCACATGAATGTCCTCTTAGATAGAATTCAATCTGTACATGCGTGCATGAAGAAGACACTTAAGAATTTCACTATCCCTGCTGATGAAGCAGTAAATAATTCACAACTAAAAAGGAGACAGCTCTACTTTAGCTGAAAAGCAGAAACAGTGTACAACGTTATTTCCCCGGGGCGTCATTAATTCTGAATAATGTGGGCTGTTTGGTATGGTCTTGAGGATTCTGCTACTCAAGAGCACTAGATGATAACACCCTTCTATTGCTATTAAATGATTAGTTCTATTATCTCTCTTCCTTTCCATACAAGTCACTTTGCTAAAATTTCTTATAAAACAGTGAACCTAGATCAGGAGGCTTTCTGAGATATGGCATTTGGAGGACACAGGCCACCTCCAGAACCACAGAGAGCCAAGTGGGCTGCAACAGAGGCATGGCACGTTGAAGACAGTAAGGCTCAGCTTAGGTCCCCCTGATTACTCAAGAGTAAGGTTTGAGGTCAGAGAGGGTTAATGTCATCATGCATGTTTTAGAAGGAAAAAAAAAATAGTTTTCAAAATCTTCTGAAAAAAATCTTGTTACTTTTTTTTTCTTTTTAAACTGTAGGAAGGAAAAAGACTGAGGGGTAAAAAGAGAATAAGAGTACAGGCAGTACTGAAAAAATAACAGGCTGCAGCCTCAGCAGAGGGAAGGGTCTTCCAATGAACATAAAAACTCTAAAGCCATTGTGGACTAGAACTTTGGAGGCAGAACATAAAGGCCCATATGATCTATTTTTGACATCTTTACTTGAAGTAAAATTGGAGAAGAAATTAGTTTTTATTTCTATTTTTGTGATTGAAAGAGAAAAACTTTTAAAAAATACTCAAACATATTACATAAAATGAAATGAAATAATAAAACTAAAATTAAGTACATTTTTCCTCTTCTGATCCACATGGGAACAAAATTAATTTGGAATCGAGTTAGTTAAAACTCTTCCAATTCAGTAAAATGAGATTGGATGATAGTTGTGAGACCTGGATTTTAAACTCAGCTCTGGCAAGGACTTAAACTGTGTGTGTGTGTGTGTGTGCGTGACTTGGGTGATGGTTGGGGTTCATTTAAGCGCTCTGTGCACCTGTTACTTGGGAATAACCATGCACTCTGTTATATTAAGTCTACAGGTTTTTTCTCACTTACTTTCTTCTCCTTTTCTTTAAGGTCCAGTTGAAAAGTGAAGAATCCAAAACGTTTGCAATGAAGATCCTCAAAAAACGCCACATTGTGGATACAAGACAGCAGGAGCACATCCGCTCCGAGAAGCAGATTATGCAGGGGGCTCATTCCGATTTCATAGTGAGGTAAGATCCTGTCCCAGGGACAGAAGCAGCCACTTGCAAGTGGCAGATCAACCACAAAACCCTCAGCCACTGTGCTCACTGTTGATGCATTTCATTCATGCAGAGAAACTTATTTTTTAATCTGATCTTAAGGAAGTTGTTTGATTTAAAAAGAAAAAAAGTTTTGATTCTCTCCTCCCTTTTTGAAAGAGAATCGGAGTCTCTAAAAAGAATGTGTTTTCTCCAAAGGAGGTACCAGAGTTTCTAACATTCCATTTTTATCCTCTTTTTGTACCCCCAAACATTACATAGACCTCTGGTGCTTCAAAGACAAAATGTCAAAAATCAAACTACTTAACCTTTAATTATTTGAATATTTTTTGAAGATCTAAAAAAAATGAAATGGCAGTGACCATTCCACCTCAGTACCAATAAGAGGATAATGGGGAGTTTTTTATACGCAGAAAAATTTTTGTTGTTAATTTTCCAGTGGCACTTGCTGAAAAAGGATATAGCATGAATTTAAATGAATGGCACATGAATTTCATACATGTCTATATTTGTAAAATTTAATCTACTTTATATTCATATACACTGCATGTTTATGACCATTAAATGTTGCTCAAGAGTCCTTGCTTGAAACAACAGCCAAATTGGAATTGAAAGAATCCCAAAAAACCCCCTTTGTCTATAATCATTAGGATTAATCCATTTCGAGGGAGAGATTAGCACCCTAGTCTCTCCTATTAAAATCCTATTCATGAGCCATTAGCTTCTTTTCCCTATTTGTGAACTTAGATCTTATACTTCTGATAAAATTTTGAGTTGGAAAATCAAAAATATAATCTGAGCCCTCAAAACTTACATGCTTTTAAAAGACAGTGTTTATAACCTTTTTCTCATTTGCAATTTACAGACTATACAGAACATTTAAGGACAGCAAATATTTGTATATGTTGATGGAAGCTTGCCTAGGTGGAGAGCTCTGGACCATTCTCAGGGATAGGTAGGAGACTTAAGAAATTTCTATTGTGTCTCTAAAAACATAGTTGCCCATGTTGGTCTGTAAGAAGAGTTAATATAATGAAGTATAAAAATCATATTTATACTTTACATATGCTTGTATTTCAATAGGTAAACATGAGGCACCACCCTCTATACCTATGTGATTTACTGCACATATAAAATTCACTGTGTGGCTAGCCATACAGGCTTAGTCCACCATAAAAATGGTACCTAGCAAAGTGTATATGCAGGCCTTAGATTAGCGTGAATATTGGGATTCGACAACTTTTTACCTGGAATTCAATTCATTGCTTTAACATGAAGAGAATTATAATTATGGATTACTATCAGTTTAATTATTTCACTCTTTTTCCAAATGGGCAGTCTGCCTTTCAGGACACTGAGAATTTTTTCCAAAGTAATTTTTTCCTCTACCTTTACATTGCTGTTTGGTAAAATCAACAGGTTTCCAGCCATCTCTTTTAGCCCTTGAGTGGTCTTAGGGTAAAAAAAATGAATCCACTTATAAATAGTATTTCGTGTAAGCAATCTGATTTAGGTTTACATTTTTACCCTTCCAGGGCAAGTAAAGTTTAGTACTTGTCTCTTTTAATTATGCAAATTCATTGCGTTTTAATTTTTCATCTCATAAATTTAGATAACTAGCAAATTATCTTTTTATTTAATTTATTCCAAGAAATGCCTCAGATCATTACCTACCCTAAGTGTTTACTTTTTAAAAAAAGACTGACGACAATTTTATTTAACATTTTCTTATGAATAATCTCTTGATTATTTCCCATGATCTACTGATCATTCAAGTCATCTTTGTTCCTTTGAGCATTCACCTTTAGACATCTATATTTTTCTTATTTGTTTCAATCTTGCTCCTAAGACTCTTCTTCATCTTTCTGAAACTTAGGTATAGATAGCCCTGATGTTCCCAGAGAGCCATGTAATTTTTTGACATTTGTCACTTTGTAGATATCCCAGAATGAAATAAATGGCTCTTTATAAAGTATTCATTTAAATTCTCATCTTCACTGGTGGTGTTATAGTACCTTCATATCTATGTACAAAATGCCCTTTCAGGTCTTTTATTCACATGGCCTTAGATATATATGTCAAACAATTTTTTTTTTACAATATTGTATACTATTATATTAGTGTTTTATTTCATTTCTTAAATTTAAGGTAAAAAAAACACAAGGGAGTGCATCATGTTGGCATTAGGGGATAGGGTTAATATCTGTGCTAAGCTATTACATCCATGTTATTATGTTATTGTTAGTTAATATTTGTGTGCAGATTATATGCTGGGCATTGTAACAGAGGCTGGGGATCTAGTGATAAATGGAACAGATGTGGCTCCACTCCTCAAAATTTATAGGCTGTTGCACAAAGCTAATATTTTGATTTGTGAGTTAATATCTGGTATATCCTAATGGGTTTCTACTGTATTATTTTTGACCTGACATTTCAACCCACTGACTTATTTGAAATCTCTTTCCTACTGCTTTCTAATTAGAATAGGAGAAGATTTACAGATAAAATTAAACGTGAAACCAATAATAAGCCACACAGAAAGAGGACCAGCTATTCTCTCATAACTTATTAAATCTTCTATTAACTTCTTTAACCAGAACAACTACAACAATAATAATGATAAAACTGAACCTGAAGGCCACTGATGAGGCATTAAACATGCACAGGCATCAATTTTCAACTTATTTTTGAGAGTAAATATTATTTCGTAATTTACCTTGTTTAACTTAATTTCACATTTTGTTCATAAATGCCAGACAACAATTCTGAGTGAGATGTATTTTGATTTGTCAGGGTAGCAAAGGTGTGCTACTAAGAAGCAACTTATCTTGGGAGGAGTGGATGGAGGGGAAATAGCAATTCATTTCTCTGCCTCTTGGTCCTTATTTTTTTTCCTCCCTTTTATCATACTTGGGTTTGGGATACACAGTTGCTGAGTTCCCCCAGTGTACTTAATAATCCATGAAGAGGCATAATCTGCAGAAATAATGGCTACTTGATTCTTCCCCGAAATTCAGAGGTGCTGAATTAGCAGTTATATATAAAGTCACCTCAGAATCATTATCCCCTGCCAACTTTCTTCCTTATATATGTATGTAGCCTTACTGCTTTTATTCTAAGTGACTTTTCTTTTTCCTACTCAAGATATTGCTGAAGGAAAACCATGATTTTGGACATTCAGGCTCCTATGAATATTGCCCCTGACTAGCTTTCTGTTTGTTTAAAATTAATTGTTAGAAAGAAATGAGTAAGTGGCAAGAGAAAGATTATGCTATTAGAGTGTATATGAAAATATTTGTATCCCAAAAAAAAAACAAACCATGAAATGTATTGAGTTTTCCTCTTGTGTCTGAGGACAGAAGCAGTGAAGGAGGAGCTTTTCTGAAATCATACAGGAAATGTATTTAGGCTGACCTTATTCATTACTGACATGGAAATACCTCTGAGCCTCAGAGATTTAGCACAGGAAGTCTCTGATAGCAACCCAGACATCCTCCTTCTCTCACCTCATAGCTGAGGTGACCATTTCCTGCCTCTTGCACTCTTGCTTCTCATCAACATAGGAAAGAAACACAGAGCAGTTCTTTATATGTTGTCAAGTAAGAATTAAAATGATGCCAGCTATATACACACAGAATTTTAGGACTGTTATTTATAATATTAGCTATCATGTTTAATCTTCCACTTTGTGACTTTTTGTCTCCCACAAGTTCTGTTCCATTATTTGCATAGGTTGGTACAAATTATATATTTTATTCACTTTATTTCCCTAACACTTAAAGAATTGGCAACCCAA
>NW_012152285.1:1058282-1061428 GCF_000956105.1 Propithecus coquereli | reverse complement strand
TCCAAAATGGCTCAGGACCAAAGAAAACTTAAAACAAATAAATAGAGCTATCAAGAACTAAAGACTCAAAGATATATGATTTTCAGTCAGTTTACTTCATGGTGAAAAAAAGGAGGGTTTTGATTGGGAGGCAAAAAAAGGGTATTTTTTGCCTGTACATTTGTGAGAAGCATGGGAAAAGTGAAAAGAACAGAGATTAGCAGAGGATTCTTCAGAGCTGATTCACAGCAGTTAGCCTTGGCAGAGAGAAGCACTTCAGTAACAGTGATAATTAGTGTTGCAAAGTCCCCGCCTTCACTCCCAAAATACTTCAGACCTGTCCTATATCATGTTAGTTCGTTTTCTTAGATTAAGATACGATGGCTAGAGAAGAGTTTTCTGATATTCAATTATAATGGCTACTATTTATTATGAGTTGTGTGCCAGACACTTTATTCTAAGTATATGCATGAATTATTTGAATCTTAACAACAACCCAATGGGATTGTTACTACTATTGGCCCCGTTTTGCAAATGCGCATACTGAGACCCAGAGAAGTACAGTCAATTGCTCCAGATCAAGTAGCAAGTGGAGCCCAGATCTGAGCTCAGGATTTTTGCCTCAGGGTCCTAATTTATATTCCTAATTTATAGATTCCTCTCATGAATTTGAGTTCATGTTAGGATTTTCCTGCTAATAACCAGCTGACTCAGAATATAGATATACCATTCAGCAGGGATTTCCTGAGAAATTGATCTCTCACATAAGCGTTTACTCCCATTATAACATTACTAATGCATTTGTCTGTGTGGTTCCATTAACAACTGAATATTAAGGAAAGCAGAGATTTGTTCCCAGAGTCACAACTGCAGAAATAATCTCTTCTTCTAACACCAATCAAGAATTTGTAAGCTTTCAATAAGGCCCACCCAAATCATAGAGAGTGATGTGAGGAGTAATCTGTCAATTAAAATAAAACACGCAATGGAAAATAAAATAAGATTCTATTCCATGCACTGTTTTGTTTTGTTTTGTATTGTTTTGCTTTGTTTTGCTTTGCTTTTCAATGTTCTCCACTGAGGAGGGATTCAAGTCATATACAGCACTCAATATAGCTAAAGCTGTATGTTAATTATATATACACAGATGCTTACTATTTAATGTAAATAATCTCTCCAATTGAAAGAAATAGCTACTCTTGATAGGCAAACATACATAACTTAATTAAGAGCCAAGAAGAAAGGACCTTCAAGGCAATACTTTAATCCCTTTTCCGATATACAGGATTATATAGCATTTTAGCTCTGTTAAGGATAGCTCCAAGTCAGAGGATAATTGCTGCCTAAAGTATATCATTCATTTCCTGGTATGGCTGCAGTTCTCAACCTTTCTCTTGTCCTCATAAATTAACAATCGTTCCATTCAGATACTTAGTAATTATAGTTAAGATTCTAGTATCTAGAGAAGTAGATATCATTCCTAGAATTGTATTTCAAACGAAGAGCTGATTATTTCGGTGCCAATCAGAGAATATTAGTAGTTGAAATGAAGGCTATCCCTTTCTGGAAGACATAATCTATTTCTGAAAAATGACCTGAAAGTTAACTGCTTTAGCTTTGGATTCATTGATGAATTTTGTAAAAATTTAGGCATATCCCAGTTTGTTAGATATTGTTCCTTAATTTTGAAAAAGCAGCAAATGTCACCAAAATGCAAACAGGCATTATGAATTCTCATGAAAGCAAGTTCTGGGGCTACCATTTTTGTCATACTACCTATTATAAAACCACCTGTGTGCTTGCCTCTCATGTTACATCTCAACCACCTTGAGAGCTGGTGTTCACACTAATATTCTTAAGTTATGAAATTATTAAATTGTGTTTACTACTTGGGAAAAAAGAATAGAACGCAGTCTATCTTTTTTAAGGAGTTCCATGAAAAAAAACAGTTAAATATAAAGATTCTGACCTAGAACCAAAGAGTTCACCTTAGATGCCAAGGGTTTTTTTCTTTATTGTTATGCACACAATATGTAAAGAGAGAGATAGACAAAGATGAGACAGAGAGACAGAGAGCTACAAAGAGCTTTCTTGCTAAACATTATAATCAAGTTTACTGATAAACATTCCCTTCCAATTAACTTTTTCTTTCCAATTGTTTTTTAGTTTCATCTTTTTCTATTAATAAGAAGGCAGTAGTGTAGGAAATAGATATCATCTTGATGACAGAAGACTGAAAAACAGGAGAACACTTAGTTTGCAATATGATTGCATCGGTAGCATTGTAATTCATTTCCAGAGTGGTTTCTTGAAAACAGTAGCTTTTAGTCTGATTTTCATGAAGCATCTACATTATTTAGATAGATTCAAAAACAAGCCCTCTAAGAATAAATATGAATAAATCCATAATCTTTTCCTTTATAAAACCAATGCTTGGTAGACAAGCTCTAAAATAGTATTCATTTTCTCTCCTGCCCACTGCCCACTCTCCCCTAAAAAGGCAAAACTCTTTGCCTTTTTAGATTGTAGTGGGCTGTTGAGAGGAAGCCACTAAGTACGTGAAATGCAACGTGTTGTTGAACTCCTCTTCAGCCCTTTCAGGAAGTTAGATTTCACTATTTCCTTTATAAAGACAGAGAATTGCTTGACTTGATCCTCTAATACTTTAGAAAACCCAATGCAATGGCAATCATGTGACATTTAGCCAGTAAGACATTGGTCTCTGTGTTAAATTTTGGCAAAGGAATACAGTAAAATGAGGAAAAACAAAAAAGAAGTCTTATTACAGAAACCAATTTCTCATACACTTTTTATTCCATTTTCTGTATCTCAGAGGTTCGTTTGAAGATTCTACAACCAGATTTTACACGGCATGTGTGGTAGAAGCTTTTGCCTATCTGCATTCCAAAGGAATCATTTACAGGGACCTCAAGCCAGAAAATCTCATCCTAGATCACCGAGGTTATGCCAAACTGGTCAGTGTGTTTCACACGTGGTTTCTCTCCTGCAGTTTTAAAATATTTGTTTATAAACCTCTGTTCATTTGCTGACATAAAATCTTAGTTTTCCTTTTCCATGCGGCTACTTTTCTTAAAAGCAGGTTATAGCTTACAATTTTCAACTAAATATCCCTTCAAATTATGCAACAGCTATGAGAAATTAAATTG
>NW_012152285.1:1055732-1057332 GCF_000956105.1 Propithecus coquereli | reverse complement strand
TCGTTATCAGTGTATTTCAGCAAAATAAATTATTGCTTTTAAACTTAATCATAAGTAGCTTAAGTGTCTTATTTTTCTCTCTTTTTAAGGTTGATTTTGGCTTTGCAAAGAAAATAGGATTTGGAAAGAAGACATGGACTTTTTGTGGGACTCCAGAGTATGTAGCCCCAGAGATCATCCTGAACAAAGGCCATGACATTTCAGCCGACTACTGGTCACTGGGAATCCTGATGTATGAACTCCTGACTGGCAGGTATGGATATTGATAGGGAACTGCTGATAAAAATAGACCAGCAAACAGCTACACACTCTTGCCTTTGTCCCCTCGATTAGATCATCTTAAAGTACATTTCGCCATATCTTAGTACCACACTTGAATTAGTTATGCAAATGACCTGGAATTCATAAAGAAAGGTCAAAAATAGGTCAGATGAGGGCAACCACCTCAACATCAACTTTTGGTCTCATTATTGCTAATTCTTCATACATATGTGAATGTGGAAGGATCCGATGTCTTTTTATGAAATTTTTGAGCCTAATCATTTAGCCAGCAAGGGAGATGATAGTCATATTAAGATACCTAGGATCAACTTTCTATAAAAGTAAGACCTGTTAGCAATTGCTATATCTAAATAAAATGTGAATTCTCTGCAGATCTTTTGTGTAATATTATAATCAACAACAACTAAAAAGGCACTAGGAATACTACAAGACAAAAACCAATACTAAAAGAAAAACAAATACATCACTATGGCATGTGCTAAAGACAGTGAGTAATAGGTTTGTTATGACCTGCAGAGTTCAGAAGAGGGCTGGGTTTGACCAAAGAGGCTTTTGAAGAATGAATATAAGACCACAGCTGGGTCTTGAAGAAAGAATAAGACTTAGACGTAGAAAGCAAAGGAAAGGGCAGTCCAGGCAGAGAGGCATGGCCTAAAGAAAAGGGTAGTAGTGGGCATAGACATGGAAACGGTCTATGTAAAAAAGTAATGGGAGATCAGGGAGAGTCATCTTTTGAGGATTGTGATTGTTGCACCTGAGTATTTGGACTCCATCCAGAGAGGGAATCATTGAGTATTTTCTGACAAAGGAGTGAGTGCCATGTGTTGTTGTATTTAAGGAAAAACAAGTTGGCAGTAATAGGTAGGGCGAATTGGAAGAGGGATGGGAGGGCTAGTGTGAAGAACATCCTCAGGTCTGGAATGCTGAGAGCCTAGAATAGGGTTAAGGCAGTGGAAAGAAAAGATAAATGTGAGGCCGAATGTGAAAGAACTACTTAAGAGGACTTAGTCACTACAGTGAAAATGAGAGGAAGACGTGGGACTCTCAGACTCAGGTTCTTTGTGATTCAGTGACTATATGAGACGCTTACAAGAGTGTCTAGCACATGGTAAGCACCCCATGAGTGTTAGAAGCTACTACCATTGCCACAAACAGCTGTGGTTTGATTTTTATTTGTGGGCATTTTACATTATTACTCCTGAAACTTCTATGTTGACTTCAAATAAATTATCTGTGACCTAACCCAATTTTGTTCAATATTCTCCTTTTGTATAGAGGTAAATTATTTTAAATGTATGACAAATTGAATAGACATGTA
>NW_012152285.1:1049468-1055177 GCF_000956105.1 Propithecus coquereli | reverse complement strand
AAGAAATTAAAAGACCGAAAGACTTCCAGTCAAAGATGTCAGGGCAAAGATATCTTTACTCTATCTTTCTCTTTCTACCCAAAGAGATGATGGTGGTCGGAGGGGTGAGGGTAGGAGAAGACAAGAATAAAACACAGGAGAAGACAACAATAAAACATATAGCATGATCTTTAGTTACAATGAGAGTTTCACCAGCCACACCTGCCAAACACTATCGAGTGTGGAATGTGACTAGGAATGATGCTGATAGATCTTGTTGGACCATAAACGTGAGTCCAAAATGTTATAGTCCTGAATGTCATATCTAATGATTTTGATTAAAATAATAGCATTTAGAAAACTGGACAGACCTTGAAAGATCAAGGAATGTTCATGTAGAGACCCAGTTAAGCACCACAGAATGACAGAGGAACTGAAGTGAAGGGGACTCATGCAGATATACCAATTCTGCCTTTTAAGGCCCATAATACTGGTCAAAAAAGAAAAAGGGAGGAAAAAAAGGGAGAGAGGTAGTAAATGCAAGAATTTAGGCTTTGCTATGAGCCACCTGACCTCCTGATTGCCAAAAATTGAGAGCCAAGGAAATAAATGATCTGGTGAGAGGTTTTATAAAGCAACTAATTCCAGTGAAGGATGGTGAATTTCTCATTGCCTCCTTCCCTCCAGCCTTCTCTATTCTATTCTTCAGGCTAGCTGGTCCAATTTGAGGATGAGTAATAATCAGAAAGGGCCCCAAAGGACCCACTCCCTACCCCTCTCACAACACCAGCTCCCTTCCCCCCACATACCAACTTGTTTCTTATTTATTGATTTTGTTCGAGGATCTACCACACCCCCTGACACTCAAGAAAAGATGAATTCTTCTGCAGTCTCAAGTTTAGATTGAATACATCTATTCCAGTCATATGGCATTCCTCTGGTGATTGGCATTGATTGGTTCAGGCACATAACCTAAAGGAATAAATTCAATATACATTCTTAGAGGAGAATTCTCTGTGCCTATGGTAGGTATTCAATAAATAGTCATTCAATAAAGTAGAATAAATATAAGTCCCTATTTCCACTGGTAAACTTCTACAACTGTGAGGGGAAACAGCCTTAGGATAAAGGTAACAATGAGTCTGGCAGAACAAAAGCTAGAAAGACCCTGGGTTATGAGCCACTTGTCCTGCAAGGTCTAGAGTTTCCCCTACCTCTAGACTGCTGCTTTTGTGAAATCAATATGTTCGTTATTTCAATCCATTTGAGTTTGTGTTTTCTATTTATTTACCCTGAAAGATGCATAAGCAAAAGGAAGCTAAAGAACACACAAGAAAAATGAATCAAAGAAACATAGGAGCAAGAGTTTAGACAAATTGTTATCTATAATTTCTTTGAGGGTATTGAAAGCATGATCTTCCTAAAAAATAACCTCAAAGATATTTGCAAGTGTTCATAAATGACAAGACAAGTAAAGTAGCAGAGCTCCGGAACACTACCAAACTGAAAGTGATATAAGGAACAGAAAATAGAATAATAATAATTAAAAATCCAGCCAGAGAGATAGTAAATAGGCTTGAGGAAAATACTGAAAAATAAAATAAAGATAGAGAAATTAAAACAGAAAGAGGATATAGAAGTCAAAAGAAATAGAGAAAAATATAAATCATGTGTGTGAATAGAATATTACAAATGGGATAGAAACACATATTTAATTACATAATGGAAAATTCATGGCATAAAGTCTTGACTCAATGTATCCTTTTGATCTGCAGTGACCATGGGAAACTGATTCAGAATAATAACACCACAAGGTGTCCAAGTGTAATTTCCTAAAATCAATAATAGGGAATAATCATACTGGCATCAAAGGCACAAAAGCGTGTCATGTGCGGTGTTGGGAGTAAGGTGGGTTGGAGTTCCAGCTGGGTTCAACCTCCTCTACAGCACCTTTAATACCAATAGATAATATATCAAGAACTATGTAGTTCTGAGGGAGAGAGAAAGTATAACCCAAGCAATTTATGCTGAATTAAGTTATTCTTAAAATACAAATACAACATATACAGTGTATACCCCAGGCCTTTTTTAGAAACACCACTATTTGACAAAGTCAACAAAAAGATGAATCAGGAATAGAGAAACTGGTAAAAGGATTGATGACAAGCTTTGAATCTACATAATTAGAACTTAGATCACATAATTTAAATTTGGGTAATTGAACAGAATGTAAATATTATAATTTTTGGCAATCATAAAATAAAACAAAGATCAACCAAAATTAAGGTGGGGGAAGGTGGGAATAACTATAAACATGCTTGTTTCTCAATAGTCATAATCAGTAATCTTAAATATTTTTTACAGTAGAAGCACATCATTACAAAAAAGAAAGCTGTAAATTCAAAGGTTTTTAAAAAAATTCTTAATTTTGGAGAAATTTTTTAGGAATGAATAATGGTAAAGAAGCACATATTTGTCATTTAGCATTTCTTTCAATTTTACTCCTCGGCTTAATTGAAGTAAAATTAAATTGAATAAATTTTTTTAATTAAAAAAGCATGTATAATATAATACTGTGTGTCTTCATCTATATAGAGAAATGTATGAAACTATGGTCATCAAATGTTGGTTATTATTAATATTTCAGGGTGTTAGATGATTTTTACTTTCTTGTAGGTAAAATTTTAAGTTTTATATATTGCGTGAATATCTTAGACTGAGCATGCATCACTTAGAAAAACCACAAAGGACATTTTTAATAAATGATTTTAGTTGTCTAAGATAAATAAATGTAAAAGCAAAATCATAAATTAGAAAACTGACTGGGGTTTTTGTTATTAGATTGATAACAAAAAGGCCCACAATGTGTCACTTCCTCATTTTTTAAAGTAAAAATCAAAATTGGCAAGTTAATTTAAGAGAGTAAAGAGAATATTCAATCACATAAAGAGAAAATTTTCAAATTCTAAGAGAATGCTAAATAGACTTGCATGTTAATACAGTTTTAGAAGTGATTTAAAAATGGCAGGCAATTACTAGTTAATGACATATTAAAGTAAGTAGAAAGCACTTGTCATAGAAAATCAAGACAGAGACCATCACAGCACAAGCAAATCTACTACTCCCTACTTTAGGTAACTTATTATTTTTTAGGCTGCTTGATAAAAGGAAATAGTTTGAACTGTTATTAATAAACATGACGGGCATGACAAAAATAATGTGTAAGATTTCTTCCTCAAAGACACATGAACCCTGTACTAAGAAAATAATTAATTTCCAAATAAGTCATTTATCAAGGTATACCATAATCTTCTCCTCTGAACTGTGAGAAATTTGAAGAAGGCTCTGACTTGAGTTCCCTTTTTATCCCCCGAGACTGGCACAAAGTCATACATCAAGGATGGAAAGTTAAGAAAAACATAAACACATCTGGCCTACGAGGGCTTGGGCTAGCAAAGAGGATGCCTAGTGGTAAGTCATCTGCTGAGGGCCTATGAACAGGGAGAAAAGGACAGGAGGAACATAATTCTGTAGAAGCATTAGCTCAACAATATGTATTGATGGCTTCCTACATGCTAGGTGCTCTGCTCAACTCTGGGAATACATACCAGCAGAAAACAAAATATAGTCTGAAAGGGAAGAAAGACCTAAAACAAACAATCACACAGATAAAAAGGTAATTACAAAATACAGTAAGTCATAAGGGTTCTATAAGAGAATCTAACAAGGGACTCTAATTAAGATTAAAGTTTTAATTTGAGCATTAGACTGGATGAGTAGAATACATTAGTTGATATAAGCTATGTGATCAGTTATATTAGGTTGATCAGAAGAGAAAGCGACATAACACTTATAGTGAAATTTGATAAAGTGAGGCATTAGCCCGTTAAATGTTGGAAGAATTTTCCAGGCTAAAAAAAAAAAAAAAGAAAAAAAAAAACTGAGGTGGGAAAGTGCTCGGTATTTCGGCAGCACAGAGAGAAGTTGTTTTTGGATTGCAGTGAGTGAGGGTGGTGATGGCATGAGGTGGGTGAGGTGGGGTCATATCGTGGATCTTCTTGTGGTCCATCCCAGTGATCTGGACTTTGTCCCAAGTATAATCAGTGAGTCAGGAAGTGTGAGAAGGACAGTGGAAGGGGCACCCTGCATGACCAAAGACAGCAAGAGGGGTTAGGTACTCACATGAAAAGAAACAGGGGAGAACAGAAGATAAACTTGACCCATTTGTGATTTTGCTAAGTGATTTACCTGGAAGAATGTCCACACTGTTTTACTGTTAATCAACTTTCATTCCATAATCACTACTAATATAATCCCCCAAATAGGAATGATGTCATTTGTGGAGTTAATAGCAATTTGTGTTCTCATGTAGAAATAAAAGTAATATCTCTTATCATGTCTCTCATTCTTGCAGCCCACCTTTCTCAGGCCCAGATCCTATGAAAACCTATAACATCATATTGAGGGGGATTGACATGATAGAATTTCCAAAGAAGATTGCCAAAAATGCTGCTAATTTAATTAAAAAACTATGCAGGTAAATATTTCAACCACATTATTTTTGAAAGGATCGTAATGTGAAAAAATTAGATTACTTAATAAAATTATTATTTTACTTTTAGGGACAATCCGTCAGAAAGATTAGGGAATTTGAAAAATGGAGTAAAAGACATTCAAAAGCACAAGTAAGTGTTCTTTCCTTAGAACTTTAGGTTTCAGAGTTCAGAAAACCTTAGAAGCATTTCCCCAGGGTGGTATTTCTTTAAGTTATTGGTGTATAGCTGATACAATTAGACTATGGAACCTCCAAAAAGAGAATGTAAAATAATCTTTTAAAGGCCTTTCTCATTGTATGTCTGGAACTTTATTTAGATATATCAAACAACCCTGTGACATTCTAAACAACAAATTCATTGAATTCAGTTTCACCCAACTCACACTTAACTAGCATTTTTTTTTTTTCCCTCTCTGGCACAAAGAGGAAATGTGTATTTTTAATTTGGGGCTTCTATTATCCACCAGAATATTAAAAACAAAAGTCCTCCACTATATCATACCTCATTTCCTAGACTAAAGGTAAAATATATTTTTTTAAATTATTTCCTAATTAGATGATATAACAAGAGGAAAAAGTAAGTACAGAATACAGTATTTTTAAAACAATAGCAACATCTTAAATATCAGACCTTTCCTATGTTGGCTGGGATGTTCCAAAGCTAAACTAAGCCCAAACTGATTTGTCTCTATTAGTCTGTTTGTGTAACACTCACAGGAAATTCACATCCCTATCAAAGGAATGTATTTACTAAAATATCTACGAATATCTGAAAGGCCTGCTAAGAATTTGTTGGAAACATTTGCTAATGGTGAAACCCTTCAAAGACATAACAAAACAAAACTAAAGCAAACAAAAAACAACCTTTAGTGTTATTTGGTCCTCATTTACACACAAAAAAGCTATATTTGAAATACCTTCATTCTATTAAAAAAGAAAGGAGAAAAATGGAATATGTAGAGACCAATACAGTGATGTGAAAGGTTAATTAGTTGAGACCATGCACCATGAATGAGTGGCAAAGATGGAAAGTTCATTTTCTGTCCTGACTTTTCATGTCCTGATTCTATCTTTTTAAAATAAAATATCCCCTAAAGCACGGGGCCAAGCATGTTATGACATTTATTAAATTATAATCATAGTGTAGGAACAAAGTCATGCAGACAGTATGGTTG
>NW_012152285.1:1030194-1033631 GCF_000956105.1 Propithecus coquereli | reverse complement strand
ATTTTTACTTAAAATTGTGGAATATGCATGTGAATTACACATGTATAATAATATATAAACTCAACTATTGAATTTTTCTTGTTTCATTTCTAAATGACTAAAATGATGGTGAACTTAAATTTAACAAAGTCAGCTACCATATTGAAAACAAGGATATTAGAACTGTTTTCATACAATAGAGGTGATCTGTGCATTATTCATAACAACATTTTCTTTCACAATAGGACCACAGACAAATATTTATGTAAATAGATATTTTTGTGTGATATTTTGTGGTACATATAACTTTTTTAGTGTTTCACAGCATTATTATTTCATTTTATTTGTATTGAATAATGTTTTTAGGTCCAAGTAGACTTGAATTAATGTCATAATTGTCAGTATTATTGAAAATTATGTCAACTGTACTGTTATTCATCTGTCCCATAGTTTAGAACATGACCTGGCTATCTGGCATTGTTGCAAGTGCCTTAAATTCATGGCATCCTATTAAAAAAACAAATTTGGTGTTATGCTGCATGACAAAGACAAACACACCTCAAAATGTTGTCCTTTCTTAGCTTGCTGCGTTTTACAGTTCTTTCTGCTGACAATTTATAAGCCTTTATTATATAATATTGATGAATTACGGAAATGATGAAGTTGTTCTCTTATTTCTGTTAAATGTACCAGAGCTGTGTATCTGTTAATGAGATACAGCGTCATTTCTGTGAAATGTATAAATGTATGTGCAGGTCAAATTAATATATGACATACTATCAGTCTGTATACAGGTATTCCTGTTTTGCTAAGCTGTGCAGATTCTGTAAAAAAATTAGTGCAGTCAAGTTCTAACATATCTCATTTTATAGACTCCATTAACAATGGTCCAATCCAAAAGAAAAATTGGAAATGACTGCTTACCATGCCTCGTTCTGAAACCAATGATGAAAAAGTACCTTGGTGCACCACTCAACAAAACAGGATGCTTTCTCTGAGTTCTTGTATATGCAAATCATTTATGAGGCAAGTTTTCAATAGACCTGGAAAGCAAAACATTAAAAGTGTGTTGTTAGCCCTCCTCTCTATCTGCCCCTGCATCAACAGACAGAGCTCTGGGACCTTGACAGTGACTCAGAGATTGGGGCCTTCTGAGTAAAGGGACATTTCTTTAAGCATCATCTATCAAATTTATTTCAATGTATGATGTTTTTACAACTGGTCATTTCTTTTGTATTCTTACAGCTATGGTTATTTGATTGTCCTCTTACAATTTGTTCTACATGAAAGAGTCCTTTGTTAGTCAGAATGCAACAAACTGTCATCAAATGGTCATTGACCACTTGCACTCTTTTGATGTAGATTAAAAACTTTTTCATAAACTTAACCTGCTTTGATTTGCTCTGTATTTTTCCTGCAGCTGTAATTGCCGAGTGCCTGTTGTATACTTTATAGAGTTGAAATAAAAAAATAATTACTTTTGAACTTAGTTGATGTTTAATTCCAGACAAGATTCCAAGAATAAAATTGATGTATCATACTAGAATTGAAATACCATGTAGTGCTATTGTAGAATGTCATGATAACAATGTAGAAAGTATTTATAATCCAAGCATTCTTCATGAAATGATTATGATCTAATATAAAACTAATCCAACAAATTAAAGAATTCAGTTGGAATAATGTTGGGCCACCCAGTGCCTAGCACAAGCAAATATAGATATTCAATGAATAGCAAAGCAAATATAGATACTCACACAAACCCAGAAATTAGCAGGTTTCTGTGCCCCACTACCACCACCACCACACTGCCTTTTTATGGGTTACATTTAGTCAAACTCTGAACTAGGCAAGCAATCAAAGGGATAATTCTTGTATATTACTGCATGCTAGCAGGTAACTACATAATATGAAGAGCAACTTCATGGGTCATTGTCTAAGGTTTGTTCATATGATCCCTTGGCTTCATTATATGCATAAAGAATATAGATTTGGAAAACAATGTGATTGCAACAAACTTAACTCTCCAAAACCCTGGTAAACATATTCTTCCTCCATCCCTTTGTTCCTTACTGTGGTATATGATGCACAAATTAAACCTGGCTGCAGCATAAAGATTCCTTTAATTTGATTGCTTTTGTCTTGTTGACTTCACATTGCCAGTTACAGTGAGCTGAAAACCGTTTGTTTGATGAAAACTAGAAATTCAGTCCAGTTAACTTTTTCAGACTGAGTCAATAAAACAACTATATTTTATTGAAGCATAGAAAAAAATACTATATCACTATAGCACACCCATTAATTTCAACTACAAAGAGAATTCTAACTTAAACTTTTAACATCCATTCATTAAGTTCTATGATTTTCATACCCTTGATCTTAGAATGATCTTTCTTCATCCTGAAGGTTATTTTTTGTATTAATAACACAGTTTTAGGAGAAGCATGTAGATCAACACTCATGATCATCAGGGATGTGGCAAGGGGAGGGGATGTCAGTGATAGTGAGGATGTTGCCTCCACACCACTGTCACATCTTCTACATGTTAATTTTAGTGAAAGTGAATCAGTGTACAGTCATTCAAGTATGACTCTAGGAATCGATTACAAATTTGAGATAAATGGATCGATTGTGTGATCACTCAAGTTATTCACATGTGCTTACAGACCTACCCTTAGATTCTCAGTCGTAACCTTAAATGTGTCATGCACATTTAGTTCTTCAGTCACACTAGCCACATGTGACTCATGGCTACCCTATAGGTCAGTGCAAATGCAGAACATTTCTAACATCCTAGAAAGTTTTATCACACAACGCTGATCTAGGATGCCATGGCAGAAGACGCCGAATATACAGGCCCATATGAGCCCAAACTTCATTTATAACTCGAAACTAATTCCAGGAAAAAGAATTTAAATCTCAGACTGTTTTCCAGAGAATTGAGGAAAAAGAAATAAACTGAAGCTTATTTTATTAGGCTGACATAACCTTGATTCCAAAACCATACTTAAATAATAGAAGTAGAAGGGAAAGATAAAATGATTTTGTCTCAATCTTTCTCATAAACATAGACACAAAAACCTTAATCAAAATATTAGAAAAGCTAATCAATGTATACATTTTAAAAGTAGTTGGTATCAGGAATACAAAGATAGCATTTAAAAAGTTACATATTTGGATAATTTACCACTTAATTCAAGGAAAACGGCTTGTTCATGTCCTTTGCCTACTTTTTAATGGGGTCATTTGTTTTTTCTTGTTTGGTTCAGTTCCTTGTTGGTTCTGAATATCAGCCTTTTGTTGGATGCATATTTTGCAAATATTTTCTCTCATTCTTTAGATTGTCTGTTTACTCTGTTGATTATTTCTTTTGCTGTACAGAAGCTTTTTAGCTTAAGTCTCATTTGTCTATTTTTATCAATTTCTCAAAAGTCATACAAATGGCCAAAAAACATACG
>NW_012152285.1:1026042-1028419 GCF_000956105.1 Propithecus coquereli | reverse complement strand
AGCAGGATTCAGAAGTTGCTTTTCCAGCCACTAGGGGGAGCCACTGGTAGGAGGTTCAGGACAAGCTCTCCAAGCTGGGAGGGCTGTTTATGGAGGAGGGGCTTAAATGCCTGCATGCTAAGGCCCTGGGCCGGAATCTTTCTGCCCTGCCCTTATCTAGCAGCACAGTTTTTCTGTGGGGAGATGTAGGTGCTCTTCCAAATGGCCACTCCTTGGACCCCCATGAACCCTGTAAAATTGAGTCAGTAAATGCTGTAAAGGGCATGCAAATGGACCTCCCAGTCCAGTGGGTGGCACTTGCCAGAAGGAACAAGCTTCGGTGCTGATTTTGGATCCTGCAACTGGCTCTAGTACCTCAGGAGAAGTGCTAGAATGCCCCAGGTAGTGGGTGGGGCCCTGGAACTTCAGATGAGTCCTTATTTTCTGCCAAAGCAGAGATGGGTCCGGGAGTGCAGCTGGGCGGGGCTGGGTTGGGTGAGCTTGCACTCAGGCTCCACAAAAGCTGGAAAGATAGCTGTTTTGGCAGAGGTCAAAAGTCTGCTCCCAGCTTCTGGACAAAGCTGCCAGGGAGGAGTTGAAGTTGCCCCACCCAACCAGAAAGTCTGCTTGTGGAGGAGGGGCCATCTGAGATTCACAATCTGTCTGTCTGCAGTGGGGCTCGCTCCTTTCCCCTCTCCTCTGTTCCATGCTCTTTTGCCAGCGTCTGCTGGCAGGTAGGAGCCCAAGGCAGCTGAGCTCACCCACAACTGTGCTGAGGGCTGGAAGTTTCCCTGCCCAGCATCCTGCTCTGAGCTGAGAGTGCGGCCCTCCCATGGGGGAAAGGGTGCCCGCAAGCACACCACAGCTGGGACCCACACTGCGCTCTTCCCCCAGATTTGCCCTCGTGGGCTCCCTTGCCTCCCAAGACCAAGAAAATTAATCCCTGCCCATGCCAGGGAGAAGTGCACTGGTTTCAAGTTTTCCTCAGGGTACCCTAGCAGGATTGATGTCCCTCTGCCTCGGAGCAGGCCCTGATCTGGTGGAACTGCCAGGCAGGCAGCACCAGGGAGGGCCAGCGAGCTGGGAGCTCACAGACTGAGCACGCCTCAGTCTGCTGCAGCACCCCAAGAGGAAAGGCCTGGGCCCCGCTCCCTGTGGAAGCCTTCGTGTGTTGGCTCAATTGTCTCTCTCAGTAGCCATGGGTGGATTTGGGGAAGAAAAAGAGTCTGGATGGAGAAATGCTAGCACTCTGGTCATCTCCAACCCTCTCCCTGGGAGGCAATCCGCCCAGAATGTCCAGACACTGGAGTCATGCAGGTCACCTGGGACCCACTGGACTCCTGTGGCTCCTGCAGTCTGGCCCAGAGTTAGAAAATGTCTGTGTGGGAATGAGCAAGATGAAACCTGAAGAGTTGAAGCTCCCTGGGGAGGACAAAAGTGCACAGTGCATAGAGAATCAATAGGGCACCTGCCATCCTGGCTGGGGTGTGTGGGGTGGGAAGCGTCCCAGGGGGTCTAGGAGCCTGGTGCCCTGTCCATGAGAAGCTCCCAGCTTACTGGCAGCAGCAACTTCTGGGCTCATAGGGGCAGAAAATCTCTCCAGCAGCTTGGGATCCCAACAACTGTCGGAGATGTGGGGGAGGGAGAAACAAACCTACCCTTCTCACTGGACTCCAAGCCTCGCAGGGATTGATCTTTGCAGATATCTTGCTCCTTCTTGTTCTGCTCTGCAATTTCTTCCCATGGAGTCTACTGAAGGTTTTGGCACCCTTCCTTCAGACCTTCGTCTGATCTATGCTTGTCTGTTTGTTTGTTTTTTTCTCTTTCATCTAAAACCTTGCTGAGACTCTCTGGCAGCCAGTGTCTCAAGTCAGCCATCTTAAATCGTTTGTCTACCTCTTGGGTTATTTCTAAAGATAATATTATCATCTCTGAATAATGAAGTATTGTATTCAATTCTTCCTACTTATAATCGCTAATTTCTTTTCTTAATATAATGGGCTTGTTAGGATCCCAAGTAAATATATAGTAATATTATTGTATTGTAGCTGGCATCCTTCACCTTTTATCTGATTTTAAATTTCATCATTACATGTTTGATATAGGTTTTATACACATACACATTATCATATTAACAAAGCTCTTAGTTCATCAATCATTTTAAAAATCAAAATTCTTTTTCAGCGTATGTTAAGATGGTCACATGGCTTCTTCTTAATCTGTCACTGTGGTCAAACTGGCAGAAGATGTTATAGCTTTCTAATATTAAACCACCGGTATTTCCTTGGCATGAATTAAACTTTGTCATGACATAAATTTTTAATACAGTGGTGTTTTTTGATGTGCCAGTGTTACATTTGAGACTTTTCTATCTATGATCTCAAGAGAGTAGCCTAAA
>NW_012152285.1:1024628-1025992 GCF_000956105.1 Propithecus coquereli | reverse complement strand
TAGATTGTCTGTTTACTCTGTTGATTATTTCTTTTGCTGTACAGAAGCTTTTTAGCTTAAGTCTCATTTGTCTATTTTTATCAATTTCTCAAAAGTCATACAAATGGCCAAAAAACATACGAAAAATAGTCAACATCACTAATCATCAGAGAAATGTAAATTAAAACTACAATGAGATACCATTTAACACCAGTCAGAATGGCCATTATTAAAAAGTCAAAACACAGTAGATGTTAGCAAAGAGGTGAAGAAAAGGAAATTCTTATACACTGTTGGTGAGTACGTGAATTAGTACAACCTCTATGGAAAACAGCATGGAGATTTCTCAAAAAACTAAAAATAGGACTCCCATTTGATCCATCAATCCCACTACCGGGTATCTGCCTAAAAGAGAAAAAAAAACTATTATGTCAAAAAAATACCTGCACTTGTATTATGTTTATTGTACCACTATTCACAATAGCAAAGGTATGGAATCAACCTAAAGTGTCCATCCAGGGAAGATTGGATAAAGAAAATGTGATATGTGTATGTATATATATTTTATATATAAATATGTATATTATATGCATGTGTGTGTGTGTGTGTGTGTGTGTGTGTGTGTGTGTATGGGTATGAAAGGTATGTCCAGAAAGTATCCAGCCATATAATACGAAAAATATATTAACAATGGCTGGATACTTTTGAGACAGCCCTCGAATAAAAACTGGTAGAGTTTAGATGTTTTTCCCCTCCAAATTGAATGTTGAAATTTGATCCCTAATGTTGGAGGTGGGGCCTAGTGGGAGGTGTTTGAGTCATGGGAGCAGGAGCAGATCTTTCATGAACAGCTTGGTGCCTTCCATAATGAGATAATGAGTGAGTTCTTGCTTTATTAGTTCACTTGAGAGCTGAATGTTTAAAAGAGACTGCCCTTCCTCCTCTCTCTCTTGCTCCTTCTCTTGCCATGTGACACTCCTACTCCTCCTTGGCCTTGTGCCTTGATCAGAAGCTCCCTGAAGCCCTCACCAGAAGTGAATCCTAGTGCCATGCTTCTTGTACAGCCTGCAAAACCGTGAGCCAAATAAACCTCTTTTCTTTATAAATTACCCAGCCTCAGGTATTCTTTTATAGCAACACAAAACTTGCTAAGACATATTCTGTAGAATACTACTCAGCCATACAAAAGAATGAAATCATGTCTTTTGCCACAAGATGTATGGAACTGGAGGCCCTTATCTTAAGTGAAATAACTCAGAAACAGAAGGCCAGATACCACATGTTTTCACTATCAGGGAGAGCTAAATAATGAGTCCACATGGACATAGAGAGTGGAATAATAGACTTTGGAAACTCAGAAGGGCAGGAGAGTGGGAGAGTAGGAC
>NW_012152285.1:934384-1020808 GCF_000956105.1 Propithecus coquereli | reverse complement strand
GTTTTACTATTGTCTATGTTCCTGAGGTTATTGACATCAATTGTATCTGTATGGTGGAAATACTGTATAATTGTGAGCACCTCTTTCCACCTCCACAGTGGAGTCACATTTTTTACTTGAAATTGCCTTTGATGATTAATTTATGTGTTAACTTGATTGGGCTCAGCGGAGCTCAGATAGCTGGTAAAATAGTATTTTGGATGTGTTTGTAAGGGTGTTTCCAGAAGAGATTAACGTTTGAAATCAATGGACCAAGTAAAGAAGCTCTGTCTTCTCCAATGTGGGCAGGCATCATCCAATCTATTGAGGGCCAGAATAGAACAAAAAGGGGAAGGAAGGGCAAATCTCTCTCCTTTCTTGAGCAGGGACATCCCTCTTCTGCTCTCAGAAGTCAGAGCTCCTAGTTCTCAGGCCCTTGTACTCCATTATTTATATCAGTGCCCCCACACTTTGGCCTCGAATTGAGAGTTAATACCATCTGTTCCCAGGGTTTTCAGGACTTTGGACACAGACTGAATTATACCACCAGCAGTCCTGGTTCTCCAGCTTTCAGAGGGCATAACATGGGACTTCTTAGCTTTCTCAATCATGTGATCCAACTCCCACAATAAATCTCTCCCTATATATTTATATATACATATCCTGTTGGTTTTGTTTCTCTGGAAAACCCTAACTAATACATTGCCCCATATGAGAGTATACACAGAAATAAGCAAAAATTGGAAATCAGGGATTTAGAGCTAAAGCTGAAAGTGGTTTTAGTTTAATGAATATTAAAAATCACAAGCCTGTAGAGTGCTTAAGGAAAAAAAGCATCTTTAATTGACTAATACTTGCCTTTCAAAGAGCACAAAAACGTGAAGGAAATCTATTGTTTCTTTCCCATTCCTTACACACTTGCAAGTAAAAGCTCCACTTATTTATTTATTTACCTAATTATTTTTCTAATTTTGGTTGTTAATGAAACCATAGCAAGGTAATTTTCCAAACAAATTTAGTACTTTTCCTGCAAATCAGAAATTGTAAATACAAAGAAAACATACACTTTAAACTTTCAGACTTCACAGCTCTAGCCACAGCTCCCTTCTAAAATTATTAGCCAATGCAAATGACAATAGAAAATGGTATTAGCAAAAAGGGAAAAAAAAGATAGTCTCCTGATAGAAAGCTAATTTATCACTCTGCTCTCTGCCTTGACACTTCCATACCTTCTCCGTAAGTTTGTGGTTAAGCTAAATTCATGTAGTTATTGATATTTGCAAAATGCTTTTCACTCATTTGTTCAACTTAGAGCTTACTTTAAAGAGTGCTTTTCTTGTTGTAAATAGAAAGAAGCAACTGGATAGCAGTAATATTGTGAGAAGATAGAGATATGATGGAGACCATAGCTCAACCACGAAATATGGACAGGGTATAATTAAAACATTAATGACATTTTGAGAAATTGTGATTGCTCAACTTTTCAAGCACTTCTCAAGTAAGAAGTGCTGCTTACTTTAAGGTCGTTCTTATGGACATATTTTAGAATACAGTGCTAAAATAATAACATACAATTTTTTACTTAGCATCTAACTGAACACTAAACATTTAGTGCACAATAAATATTGAATCGAATGTTTAGATTTCTCACACATCTTCCAGAATCCTTTCTTCATTAAAAGAAATCCTAATAATAAAGGAACTTTTTTTTCTTCCAGAACTCTTCAAGAATAATGAGCTATAAGAAAAACTTGGGGAATAAAATTATTTATTTAAAATTATTAGCTATTAAATAATAAAATGCATTACTTCCATTAACATATATGTCAACAGCTACACCTATTATCTCAGGAGCTGTACTTCCAGTATACTGTTTCATTAATTTTTTTTCATTCCTTTTCTACTTGTACATCATGTTGGCTCTAATGAAATGGAAGTATTAAGTAGTGTATTTTAACGATTGTTTTGCATTAGGCTTGCATCATCTTTTTGAAAATGAAAATCCGAAATTATTATTTTCTTATTCAAATAAATGAAAAATAATATTTGGATGTTTTTATTCTCCTTGAATAGTTAGACATATATGAACTTTCCTAAAACTTGTTTGGTGTAGGATTTCCCTATAACACGATGTGTATAATAATCTGGAGATTCAGAAATTTTTATCCAGGAACCCACTATAGAGCTCTTTAACGTCAGTCAAACTAAACAAAAATTTATTGAGAACCTATGCCTTGGATCCAAGTTCCTTTTTCTTTAGAATACACTACTAGACGTTATCATTTTAGTTCTAACATGGGCAGATTTAAATTATTCTATGAACGAGGCATTGTATGAAATATTAAGAAAGACAAGAGAATATTTGGCTTCAAATAATTTGCAGCATAAGAAGTGGAGAAAGTACACAACACACAAGTGGTTAAACCTGTCAAGTAAATCTCTTCCAAGAGTAAACTACAGGATTAATATTAATAAGTACTTTTATTTTCCCTTCTAAGAACTTCTGCGGAAGTTCCACCAGGGGGCAGCAGAAGAGCGGGTTTCTCTCACTTCCCGCCAGACGCCGGAGACACAGCGGAGCCTGAAGTCCCTCAGAGCTTTAATCTTCCCCTCCGTCGCCTTTCCCCTCACCCCTCTCTAATTAAGTCAGAAAGGCCCTATATTTATTTGCCCATGAACTGACACAGCAAACCAACAGCAGCCATTGTAGTGTGAATGGATTTGCAACCAGGCAAGGGGCTTCAGCCGGGATTACCCGCCCCGCAGCAGATGAATGTGCTGAGCACAAAGTCTGCTCAAAGCCGAGCAAACGGACTGTTTGTGAAAATGCCATCCTGGCTCAAGTCTGATTAAGACCCGGGGTCCCCGGGCCGTTTGATCTTCCCTCATCAAAGAGAGTCTTTAAACAAGCTTCATTTTACAGTACTGTATGCTGGCGACGGGTTGTGACACCAAAGTGCAGCCACCGTGAGCAGCCTGCCCCGAGCACGTGAGCGACGGGCGTTCGCGGCGTCGGGACAGGCCGTTCCCCCGCGTGCCTCCTTCCACTGGCTCCTAGACTCCGCCCGACATTGCATTTTTGTAACTTAAGGATGATGAAGCATCCTTGCGTTCATTATACCCCCCTTCCCTTCCCTACCAAAAGTTAATAGTTCTATTTTT
Organism: Propithecus coquereli; assembly: GCF_000956105.1. Taxonomy (NCBI): domain Eukaryota; kingdom Metazoa; phylum Chordata; class Mammalia; order Primates; family Indriidae; genus Propithecus; species Propithecus coquereli. The sequence goes on along the minus strand of NW_012152285.1, from coordinate 1,017,667 downwards.
CGCCTACATCATGGTCCACTCTCTGGCATTTCTAAGACCGAGTGTCAAGACATCACAGTGTTTTCAAGGTCCTGTTTTCTAATTTTCTCCTCAAGGTCCTATTAAAATTCACTAGTTTGAAATTTAGTGATAGTTAAAAAGATAAACTCTAAAACATTACAACCAACTTTGTGACGGAAAAACAATTTCCTTCTCTCCCTCTCTCTCCATGTCTCTCTCTCCTCTCTCTCCCTCTCTGTCTCTCTCTCTCTATATACACAGAAACACATGCACACACACACACACGCACATTTTTTAGAAATCACCTGATTCAAGTAATTCACTTTATCTCCAGGGACTTCAAACTTACATGACAGTCTCTTCAAAATCAACATATTCAGTGTTGACGTCAATGATAATTACTTTACGCAGGATGCTCCTATTTAACCAGAATACGACAGGTCTTGTCCTTGCAGTGCTAAAGACAGACAGAAAGAGGCTTTTGTAGTCAGAAGGGACCTCTCCATCTCCCCTGCATCCAATTTCATAAATGAAAAACCAACACTAATATCAAGAGTTAAATGGCTTGATCAAGGTCCATGTTTATGAGCCATCTGATGGCTGCCACAGTGGAAGTGCCTGGTATGCAGAGTTCCAGCCCCAGCCTCCTGACCCCATGGTGCGATGCCTTTCTTAGCCATGACCCTTGGAGTATGCCTGTATTGTAAAGGAAGTAATAATAAAAAACAGTGGCATGGAGGAAAATCATTTTTCTCTAGATGTGGAGGTTGTTCCATGGGAGTCTCACACCCTACTTTCTGATGACGATGGCCTATCCTTACGGTTGGAAATATTAAATGCTTTAGGAGACTTAAGAGGGCCATTGCACTCCCCGTACCTTCACACCACAGACTTTTCTGAGTGTCAAGACCTCGGCAAAGATGCAGGCAGATGTCTGATTTAGGCACTATCCTCATTGAGTTTGGGCCAAATGTTTCTCGGTTCTGAGCTCTATTCTCAGCTTAGTTTTTTCTTTTTCTTGTTCTTTTTTTTTTTTTTTTTAAGCAACTAAGAAGCATCAGCTTAGTTTTTAATGTCCTGCTCCAGTAAAACACATCTTCTGAGCTAGATTAAAAAGCTACCATGGAGCCTGATTTATCTGAGCTGGCCATCTCCACTGACCAAATAAACATAATCACCGTCAAATCTTGCCTTCTCTTTGTACTGAGGAGTGCAGAAATCCAGCTCTCAGGAGAGTCATAACATGGGCTGGGTCTAAAAGTTCTTTTCACATCATGGAGAACATTAAGACCAAAATGTTTTAAAGGCCAACGAGAAAGTCATAACATTTTTATTAAACATCGGGAATAAGGAATCCCTGCTATAAATTGCAGGTTGACACCAACACAAATGTTGGCAACACTCACAATAGGGAATGACATTTATTCAATGTTTTCCTAGCAAAGTAAAATTATATGGCAACAAATTTGCTTCCTTTGATTTAACAAAGAGAAAGAAGGAAAGAGGAAAGGAAGGAGGGTAGGAAAAAAGAGAGAAAGGAGGGAATTAAAAAATTCAGCAGCCACAAAAGAACCTCAAATAACAAAGATGGAAAAATAGTTTGTGAACAACATGGTATTTTTTGGAGTGGATTTGTCTGTCTCCCTCATGGATGAAGAGGTTGAAAAGTATTCTATGCCTGACATCCAACACTTATAGTATGAAGAAAGTACGTAGTATTATGCCTTTACTGAGTTATGAGATTCAATTCCACATTGATAAGCATGTTTCACCTATTTTAAAATCTAGCCCAAAATATTAAACTTATTGCATTAATTATGGCCCTACTTAAGCCAGATCAAATAGCAAGCAGGATTTCTGCAGGACTAAATAAATTAAGTTTAATGAACTAAATATAACTGCTCTGGCTCCCACCTCCTTTGTTACCCAGCTATAAGAGACACTTAGAGAATCATCAGAACCCTCTCTTTCCTGAGACTAATTGGTCACAGTTCTTGGGCTTTTTTCTTTCTTCCCCATGACCTAATATGTGCCAAAATATAATCTGTGTTGGAAAAATTTTTACCCCCATCCCCATGTATGTATATTGTGTTTCCCCAGCTACTCTACTACAGACTGAAAAGCCTTCTGAGAACAAGGAGCCTGCCTTTAATATTTTGAGATATACCCTCACTAATGGGCATTCACTTAATATTAACTGGCTGCTGATGGAACTATGAATTTTACTTTATCTCTTTACCTACCTTGCATTCTTGTTGCCAGTGAACAAACCAAGTCATGGAAAGGATTTTCAAATGGAAAATCCACTGGAAAAGTAAATTTCCTCATTTGGAATGAAGGGTTGGTTTGCTACATATTCAGCCCTCTCTGAAGACAGCCTATGTAATTTCTCACCTAGACAATTTGTGAGTTTGCATCTTCTCTGTCCACTAAATCATTTGAAGGTAGATTGTATGAGTATTCATCTTTTATCACACAACATCAAGTACAGTGCTTAGCACATAGGAGGAATGCAGACATTGACCAATCCATTATTAGTTCTGAACTCATGACAACTTCAGGAGCAACATGAAAGATGAAGAAGGTAACCCACTCTTAAAACCCTACTCTTGGCTTATCTCCCCTAACTCAACAGATTCTGTCTAAGCTCAATGAATATTAAACCACAACAGACATACAATATATGTTCAGGTATCAAGATTAAATTTATGCAACGTGCCTCTTTGTTACAGTTTTTCCTTTGTTGATTAAATTGTTCTGCTTTTTTTTTTTCACCCTCAGGCAATGTTTTCTTTTGTGAATCTATGCTCTTAATGAACTAAATTCATTAAATGTATTAATCACATACCATCTCTTTCAAAAAGAAGGAAAGAGATTGTTCCTTAATGTGGCACATGTGTATTTCTAGATTCTAAATATTTAAATAGGATAATAGGAATAGGAAAAAGCATTTTCACCCTTCTGATGGGCGGGGGACTTTTTTCTCCACATTTTAACATCATACACATTTAAGACAGTGTGCACATTTTCTAGTATTTGGAAGGTGCTCAACACATTGATTACTGACATTGTTACTAATATTCTGCAAGTGATAATATGGCACCTAAATTCTCTTCTGCCTTTACCTTTTTACCCTATAATTCCTCTGCACTTATGTAAACTTCAAGTCTGATGAGTAGTAGGGCCATATCTGCCAGGCAGACCTCGTTCATTGCTAACTCTCACACTCATTTTTGACTTATTTCTGACACTCATTTTTAAAAAGCCAATAAAAAAAATACTCCTCTTTGTTTCCAAATTTCAGTTTGCTCCAAAAATTTCTAGAGAAGTAGCCAAGTCTAGATCATTGTACATGTTCATAAAACCCTAAAAAAATATGTAGGAAGTTTATGTAGAAAGTTTATGCCATGTTAAACTTTCAAGCTGGAGTTATCAATAAGCCAAAGGATATTTCCCAGGACAGGTGGAATTTGTGATGGGAGAGACACTAGTGTAATTAGGGGCTATATTAAAGAATTCTTTAGAAGATGTTCTTAATATGATCTCTGAAACTCAAGGAACTAGAACACAGATCACCACAAACTTTGTTTTTTAGTTACCTTTCCTCTCTACTCCTTCAGCTTCAAGATTTTATTACTCTTAAAACCATCCCTGGCTTTACTTGGTGGTGGCCCCGATAGGTCAATATGTGGAATAATTATAGCTAGCCTAGACCTATAGAGGTTAGAGGTGCACAAAATAAATATATCTCTGTCACTTTTATTCAACAGTGATTGTTTAATCCACTCTTGTTTTTCCAAACTCACATAGCAATTGTCCATTTTGTGACACTAATTACATCAACCTATTTTTAAAAGAATTATGTACATTTCTTATCTTTTATTATTGCTATAATTGTATTATATCTTTTATTATTATAATTATAATAAAAAGAAGTTTATTCTCTAGAATGAGAATTCCTGTCTCATAAATATTTGTATTCACTGTACCCCTTCCCCCATCCCACCAAAAAAAAAAAAAGGCAACAATTCCAATGGTAGTCCAATGCTAGGGCTCTAAGCTTCTAACATGATTTTTTTTAATGAACAGATCGTTATTTCCAACATAAACATGACAACATCTGTATACAGAAGCCTTTATTAGTTTTTTATATGTTGATTTGAATGACGTCAAATTCACTTTCTGATTCACTTTCAGCTCTCCTTTTCCTCAGTCTCTTATCTCCCTAGAGAGGGTATTCCTTGGTCCTGAGAAAGGTTCGACTTGGGATCAAACACACGCGTTCTCAAGCGTTGGGATATGAAATACTAATGAGGAAGTCAGGCGCTAAGCCTTAAGGGTTTCTTATCTCCCTGCATTAACCCACCACTGAGAAGGGGGAACCGGGGAAGGACGACTGACCTGGCATGTTGGACCCTGTCCGCTTTGATCTCGCGTGTCTGCCTAATCAAGTTCATCTACTGCCGCGACTGCTCAGATTCAAAGAACAACATTAAATAGTTTGATTATCGGATGGTCATTTCCCTCTTACCTCCACCCCTGATCTAATTTCCAAGCCCCAGTCTCTCGCCTCCCTCTCTAAATTTCCCATCAAAAGAGAATTAGTTCTTCTTCCTTCTTACCCATGTTTGATGTGCAAATTTCCTTTCCTTTGCGCATTTTTCTCGCAGTGGCGAGAGGGGAGAGTGGCAATTGAACCATATTAAAGCCTAGAATCTCTCTCAAATCTACAAACCGAGACTCTAAAGGGTTAATAAGCAACTTGCACCCGCCACCTGGCCCTCTCGCAGAGACATTTCGCTAGAGCCACTGAATTACTGATCGGTTCGTATTTAATACTGAACATTATTTGTGTGCACGACTCGGTTCGTATTTAATACTGAACATTATTTGTGTGCACGAAAAACGAGTACTGTTGTAAAGGAGAGGGGCGCTAAGTGTTTTTGCAGAGTATTACCATTAGGCTCTGAAGTCTTTCAGATCCAGATAATCCAACCCCTATTGCAAGGCAAGGGCACACAATGTTTCCAGAGTTCCTCCCGCCTCCTGCATTTTTGTTAAACTCGTCTGCTCTAACGCTCACTGATAACCGTCACCCCGAAGGTGAGCTGTGCCGGCAGAACGACTGCGCCAGGGAGGGGCGGGGTGAAGAGTGTCAAAGGCCCCCCTTCATGTACACAAACACCCCTCCCAGTCCCTCCCAACGCTTTGAAATCTCATCCCGGCTTTGCTGTCTCCCCCTGGAGGGGCCGGAATGCTCAGAGCCCGCAGTATAAAGGCAGAGACGGTAGCGGTGGCGGCGCAGAGCTCTGTGCGCCCCGCAGTCAGGACTCTGGGACCGCAGGAGGCTCCCGGAACCCTGACTGTGCAGCCGCGCACCAGCACGGTTGCCCTGGGGTCCAGGCTTGCAAAGTGACATTCCTCCTTTCTCTCTCTTTCTCACTCTTGAGTGCTTCTGAGATGACTGCTCTGGGCACAGTGGGAGCTGCGCGGGTCTTGGTCGCCCTAGTAGCCGCCAGTCTTTGCGGCCATCCTCCGCTGGGAGTGAGCGCCACCTTGAACTCAGTTCTCGTCAATTCCAACGCTATCAAGAACCTGCCCCCACCGCTGGGCGGCGCTGCCGGGCACCCAGGCTCCGCGGTCAGCGCCGCGCCCGGAATTCTGTACGAGGGCGGGAACAAGTATCAGACCATTGACAACTACCAGGTGAGAGGGGTCGCGGGGATCCTGAGATGCTGTGACCTCGAGGGGGACCCATTAGGAGAGGAGGGCATAGAACGTGCTGAGCTTGTGCGATTCAGGGCCCATTTGGAAACGCTGCATTTGGGAGCAGCGGGCAGCAACAGCTTTTGGAGAGGTGGACAGACAGGGACTGAGCTGAGCATCCGGGTCCAGGAGTTGTGGGTACTTGGAATCCTGGGTGCCTCACCCTCTCCTCGCCCCCTTCTCGCAGCCATACCCGTGTGCAGAGGACGACGAGTGCGGCACCGATGAGTACTGCGCTAGTCCCACCCGCGGAGGGGACGCGGGCGTGCAAATCTGTCTCGCCTGCAGGAAGCGCCGAAAACGCTGCTTGCGTCACGCTATGTGCTGCCCCGGGAATTACTGTAAAAATGGTGAGTCCTGTAGCTCCCTTTAGGACTCCAACCGTCCTGCCTTTGAGCGCCTACAGGATGGGAGAGAACGGTCTCCGGTCTGCGAATGCGTCACCTGCAAATAGGTGTTCAGCATGCAGGGTTCCCGTGAAATATCTTCATTTCGAGCGTTCACTCTGGGAGGAGAGAGAAGTCCGGAGGTCTCGGAGTCTCTCAATGAGTTCTCTTCCTCTCCGTCTCTCAATGAGTTAACATGACAGCTTACCACTTAGTGGACCCTTTCATAAAAATTTGTCTGGGAGACCAATTGAGAAAGAGGATGCAGAGGGCGGTAGGACCATGCAGAGAGACCAAAGAAACCAGTATTGGCGTTTAGCTACCCTTTCCATTTTCTTACGGTGACTCTTTGGGCTTTCCCAGACTAGCGTCTCTCTCATGATCTCAGTTGAAACTGTTGTCACCTGGAGGACAGTGATTTTTCTGTACTGATCATTTTTTAAAGAGAGATCTTGATACTCTTCACCCCCGTCCCCTCCTTCCTTCCCCCTCCCTCTACCTTCTGCTACCTTAAAATAAGTACTCCTCCCCTCAACCACAGATCCACTAAAATTTAATGTTTCAGAGGGGTAGATTTAGACAGCCAAAGAGGTCTCCAGAAATACACATACAGGGTGGCGACCCTCATTAGGACCCAGTAGTACTCCAGGATGAATTAACTAAATCTCTGTAATAAAGAAATTATACAGTAAAGTAACTGGTGGGTGAGATTGCAATCTTCCAGGCAGCTGGAATTGCATTTGCTTAACTTAGTCTGGCAGTACCCATATAGCACCAAGGGCAGAGAAGTTATTTTTAAGAACATTTTTTTTAAAGTGACCAATTTTCTTTTTCTTACCCCAAGGGTGATATTAAAATGGGCAGAAATCTCACTTGCTGCTACCACAGTTGCTAGGAGAATATTTTAAATGGCTATACTGGGGATGTTGCATATGATGGGACAGTGTACACATTAGTGCTTCTGCCCCTCCCAGGAGTTTTGCATTAACATTAGAGAGGAAGTTTGACTTGTGTTTAAAATAACATCACCACAATGAGGTATCTCAAGTTGACACAGGCACAGACTGCTGCTGCTGTCAGAGCTGTTAGCAATAACGCATTGCAATCCTGGAGTTACTCACTATTTCCTGCTTCCTTAGGAATATGTATGCCTTCTGATCAAAATCATTTCCATCGAGGGGAAATTGAAGAAACCATCATTGAAAGCTTTGGGAGTGATCACAGCACCTTGGATGGGTACTCCAGGAGAACCACACTGTCTTCAAAAATGTATCACACCAAAGGTGGGTTAATGACCTTAAGATTTATTCTTTGTTAGCACATCAGAAGTGTCTTTTGAATTATTTTAATGAAATAATGTAGGTTTAGCAGTAACCATGTATTTTTTCTACTGTCTCCTCTTTCGTAGGACAAGAGGGTTCTGTCTGTCTTCGATCATCAGACTGCGCCACAGGATTGTGTTGTGCTAGACATTTCTGGTCCAAGATCTGTAAACCTGTCCTCAAAGAAGGGCAAGTGTGCACCAAGCACAGGAGAAAAGGCTCCCATGGGCTGGAAATATTCCAGCGTTGTTACTGTGGAGAAGGTCTGTCTTGCCGGATACAGAAAGATCACCATCAAGCCAGTAATTCTTCTAGGCTGCACACCTGTCAGAGACACTAAACCAGCTGTCCCAACACAGTGGACTCCTCTTATATAATATATGCTATGAAAACCTTTTATGGCTTTTGTGAGCTCAGTCCTAAGGATGTACAAATTCTGTGGTTTTAGTTAAGCATTCCAATAATACCATCTGAAAATCTGGAGTGTAAGAGCTTTGTTTCTTTATGGAACTCCCCTGTGATTGCAGTAAATTACTGTATTGTAAATTCTCAGTGTGGCACTTACCTGTAAATGCAACAAAACTTTTAATTATTTTTCTTAAAGGTGCTGCATTGTCTATTGTTCCTCTTGTTATGTAAATTTTTGTACACATTGTTGTCTTGACTCTGATAAATATTCTATATTGAATTGAAATAAATAATTTCAGCTTATAGTTCCTAAATGCATAGCCCTTTTCCCTTTAATTCTAGAGTCTAGAAGGCAAGGAGGTCTTAGAATGACAAATGATAGGTATCTAAAATTCAGCATGAAAATATTAGCTTATTTTCTGAAATGTATTATCTCAGTGCTTAAATTATATTTCTCTCTAGGCTGTGATAGTTTTTGAAATAAAATTTACATTTAATGTCATGAAACGTTACAAGTATAGATAAATTTGGGGGTTGTGGTCTTAGAGGGGAATGTGTGTATGTATGTGTGTTCTACAGAAATAGATATGTGACATGTTTAAAGATGAACAGAGAAAATACATTGTCTAAATGTAAGGCAATATTGATCAGTTCTAGCATAACTTTAAAGAAAAATGTGTTCTTTGATGAGAAACTCAAATGATCATAATAGTATGAGATTGAATCTTACATTACTACTTTCAAAAATAATTTCCAATAAATTAGTCATATCTCCTTAAGTGGTCAATACATATTGGACAAGGAAGGAAACTGTCCACATAATTAATGCCAAAGTATTTTGTATTTGGTAGGAAGAGGATGTGTGTGTGTAAATACAGTTAATACATGCAGATTTTGTACCAAATAAGTTAATTTGAAATATCTTAAACACTATTACATTCAAAGACTTATTCTAATTACTTTGATTTTAAAATAATTATTAAATAAAAATCACAAATCCTCCCTCATGCCACTCTTTTCTTCTCTTGCTAGGTTAGTTGAATATTTCAAGTTTTGTTTAAATTGAAATCTATTGATTGGAAGGAGAATAGGGATATAGTGTTTAAAAGAGAACCCACAGAAATGACATCTAAGCTGTCTATGCAGTTTTACAGATTTGATATAGTTTACATATTTGATATAGTTTTGCAGATTTGATATAGTTCATAGTGGGGAAAGAGGAAAGCAACCTTTCCAATTTATATTTATTCTGTAGTATTGTAAAAGTTCGTGTTGAAAACACAAAATGCTGGGTTTAAGGCATTTGAAGGATAGTAGTGACTGATCCATTGTGCCAAAAGTTTCCTTAAATAACGCACATGTCCTAGAATGTTTGTTGTTTTTGTGTTCCTGGAAGTGGTTCAATTTCAAGGGGCTCAGCCAGTGGGACACAAGGCCATTGGTTCTTCACTAAGAGGGGAACTGGCAGGATGTCTGTTGTTACATTCCTTTTGTCTGGAAGTCTCAGCTTCCTCACCCAGGAGAAGAAACCTTTTTCTCCATGTGCTTGTTTTCTGAAGTGCAGGAAGGCCAATTCTAAGGCCTGCCGTCTCCAATAAAACACAATAGAGGAAAGGTAACAGGAAACCCTTTCTTCAAAAAGAAGAGTCTTCTGTTTAAAAGGGGGAAAAGAGCAAATGTTTAAAGGGCCCTGATTATTGGATCCCTTCCTTTCCACAGGAACTGACTGTGGCCAGAGACTCTCAATCTCTGCACATCTCAATACATCTACCCTAATTTTAGGGTCGAACTAGGCTTCTTGCTTATTTCTAGATGGGAGATGGGGAGAGTTGGGGGGAGGATATGAAACCAACCAAGGAGGGATGCCTCTTCTTCCTATCCAAGTGAGAAGTTAGGGAGGGATTTTCGTAAAAAAGAAATTCTATGTATTTATAAAGTTGAGAAAAAAATAAAAAAAACTATAGATATTTCATTACCTGGCACTGGAGGCTGGAAGATGGAAATCTGAATCAACACAAATTCAAAAGAGGATTATTTAAGGAATATGGAACATTTTAGATAATGGCTGCTTAAAATGTTCTGTTGTTTTTTAACTTTTAAACAGTTTATTTGAATGGAAAATACATGCACGTGGAAAATTTCACGAGGTATTTTATCAAATGTTAGTATACTTTACACACTGCCCTGCACCTTGCTTTTTTTACTCTATGTGTCTTACAGATCATTCTGTATACTACATAAAGAGGTGACTCATTTTTTTTAATGGTTGTATTAAATTTGTAATATTTTGGAATGGCCATACCATAATTTATTAAGCCAATGCTTTTTGATAGACATTGTTGTTTCCAGAGTTTTTACTCCAAGAAATAGGTGTCATGGGCATAGAAATTTTGTGTTCATATGCTGGTATAGTCATAGGATAATGACTTATTTTTGAAGCAAAATCCAAAATCAAAAAGTGTGTTTTCTGTAGCTACTAATATGGTCTGCGTGGGCAAAATGTCAAGATGCCTACTTATCACTGATCTAGTGATGATTAAGTTCTTGCTGAATTTAGCAAGGGAGGAAAAGGGAAATACAGGCTTATCCTAACAATTTCACATCAGTAATCTCTGGCATTCAGTTGAAGGTAGATTTGCTCTAATTACTTTGATTTTAAAATAATTATTAAATAAAATCACAAGTCTTTCCCCCACTCCCTTTTCTTGTTGTTCTAGATAAATTGGCTATTTCAAACTTTTTAAAATCTATTGACAGGAGTGAGAATTGGGATATACATTTAAAAGAAAAATCACAAATATACAACCTAAATATGACTATTCATATTTCATCAGGTCAAAATTATTTATGGATTTTTCCCCATGGTAAATCAAGTTGCACTAATTCCATAAAGTTAGTAACAAATTTTAGTTACATTAAACAAAATATAGTTATAAATTTTTATCATTTTCAGTATTTCTAAATGCATAGTCAAATCAGCATTCACTGCCACCTATGAAAACTGCAAGTGAAATTATTAAATTTTCCTTCATTTTTACATTGGCTGTATTATGTAACTCTATCATGCTACTTTCTTTTATAGTTTTTTAAAAAATAGTGCTACTATTAGGTTTATAAGATTTCATCAATTGAGTTCTATGATTACAATTTCCGTATCTTCTAAAATACTACTCTGAGTACAATATCAAAATATAAAATAAATATATTATTTCTACATTAAGGAAGCAGAAAAGAAGGAATCTACATAATTTAAGCATCTAATGTATGTGTGTGTGTACATACGTGGGCCTTTAAATGTTTGGAGTAATGGCGACTTCTTAGAATTAGTCAATTGCATCAATAATCTAGGACTATAATGTAGGTAAAACTAGGGAATTTTAATTCAATAAACATTTATTTAGCCTGCCATTCCCAGTAGGCACTGTGCTAGCATTTGAAAAGATGTATACTATATTGGTCTCTAACTTCAAGGAGCTCACTGTTTAGCAAGGCAGACGATAAACAAACATTAGAGCTGGGAGTTGGTTTAGTATAGTGGTTAGAAACAGAATCTCTGGAATCAGATAGACTTGGGGTAGCAGATGTTCCTCGGTTTCTAACTGCATGGTGGGCAAAGGCTATAACCTCACTGATAATATGGATAGAATATAGACTTTAGAATGCATACATCATAATAATACTTACCATTGTGTCTAGATCACAGCAGGCACTCAATTTTAGGTCTTTATTTGTGAACAATAAAACATATATTACATATAAATACCTGACAATGGATTAAAATTAATTAAATCAGCTTGTAGCTGCTCACAAAAGGCTACAGAGAAGAGGTGACATTTGAACCATCATCTTCTTAATGCCCTTTTAATTTAAGGAATAAAATCACTAACACTAGAAAAAGCAAAACAGGAGACATAGGTTGGAATGATAGCTCATATGAAAATCAATGTGGAAAACAATCTGCAGAGTGGCTTCATTAGCTTTGCTTATGATTTCTGCTCCATTGTAATTCTGTCCCCAATAGAAATTACCTTCTAGCTCAGTTCTGCTCAACTAATTGCTTAACCTCTTAGAGACCCTACTCCAAATTCTGTGTTTTTTGTTTTTGTTTTTTTTTTCTGGTTGTAGCAAACATGGTTTAATTAACAGCAAGGTTGATTTCAACAGCTTCAGGTCTTGCACAAACAGACCAAAAAAAAAAAAAAGACAAAAAAAATAAAAACCACCCCCAAGATAAAACAAAAACAAATTCCTGGTTGAATGTTCTGACTGGTTTAGCTTTGATCATGGGTTCTCCTCAGGTCTAATTGGCTAGTGTGGCTACCTAGGTCCTAACGTAGAAAAACAATTGACTACATCCAGTCCACCTTTAATAGTGAGTGTGTAGGCACAAGTCTCACATATCATGTCTATGACAAGTTAGTTTTTGAACGATGAGAAGGAACTCACAAGGTAGAAAAGAAAAGAAAGTGTATTGGAGGCAGAGAAAGCAATGTGAGCAAAATTATGGAGTCATAAAAATAAAAATACATACTATGTTGAGAAAAGAGGCAATATTTCACTGTGGCTAGAGGGGAGGGTACCTGAGAGGAAGACTTTTCCCACTTTTGATAATATGTTTGTTGTCCAGGAAAAACAGATTAAAAACTCTTCATTTTCAGCAACAGTTATTGTATTAGCAGGCAATGGAGTTGAAGAAGGTAATTTTGAGACATTCTTTTTTCTCAAAATATTACTAGACGGTCTTTACAAACCATAGAATTTTTTTTTTACCAAAAAAGTTATAAAAATATGAATATTACTTCATTTCCAGCAAGAGTTGTCATATTAGGTAGAGTTGGCTTTAAAGAAATTATGCTGAGGCAATTCTGTTTTTGACTAATGTAATTAATACACATCTTTCACAAATCATCTTCCACTTTTTTGGACCAAAAAATTTTATAAATTAAAATAAAATAATGTGGTCTCTAAATATTAGTAAATGTAAAATTACCTTATTATAATAGAAACTCTCTATTACAAACTATTGAACAAATTCTATAGCAAAAAGTAAAACTGGCAGAAGACATGAAACATGGCTGAACATGATAAATTCATATTATATGTTATAATATTTCACAATAACTTTCTCCTGATGAGCAAAAAGTACTTTTAAAAAGAATCTTATATTAGGCCAGGGGTCGTGGCTCATGTCTGTAATCCTAGTACTCTGGGAGGCCAAGGTGGAAGGATTGCTCAAAGCCAGGAGTTCAAGACTAGCCTGAGCAACATAATGAGACCCCATATTTACAAAAAAACAGAAAACTTAGCCAGGTGTGGTGGTACACACTTATAGTCCCAGCTACCGAGGAGGCTTAGGCAGGAGGATCACTTCAGCCCAGGGGTTTTTTGGGTGCAGTAAGCTATGATGATGCCACTACACTCTAGCTAAGGCAACAGAAAGAGACCCTGTCTCAAAAAAAAAAAAAAAAAAAAAGAAGGAGTCCTATATTGAAGCTTTTCATGTATGTGTGATACACTGAAGTTCAAATTAAAAACAGACAATGATTCAAACATACATCATTTTTACTGTGCTTCTCTTCATTGCACTTTGCAGATACTGTATTTTTTATAAATTGAAGGTCTGTGGCAACCTTGCATCAAGTGAGTCTGTTGGCCCCATTTTTCCAACAGCATGTGTTCAGTTCGTGTTTTTTGGTCACATTTTGGCAATTCTTGCAATATTTTAAAGTTTCTAATTATTATTATATCTGTTATGGTGATCTACTATCAGTAGCTTTAATGTTACTATCGTAATTGTAATTGTTTTCAGGTGCCATGAGCTATGCCTGCATAAGACAGCAAACAATAAATGTTGTATGTGTTCTAACTGCTCCACCAACCAGTCTTTCCCCCATCTCTCCTCCTCTGCTTGGGCCTCCCTATTCTCTGAGACACAAAATTAGGCCAATTAATAGCCTTACAATGGCCTCTAACTCTTCAAGTGAAAGGAAGAGTCACACATCTCTCACTTTAAATCAAAAACTGGAAATGATTAAGCTTAGTGAAGAAGACATAGTAAGTTAAGATAGGCCAAAGTGTAGGCCTCTTGGTCCAAATGGTTAGCCACGTTATAAATAAAAAAAAAAAAAAAAGTTCTAGGGCCCTTAAGAATTATTTTAAATCTACTCTGCCTGTGTTCTATAAATGGATGAAAAAATAAATCTGTTTATAGCACAGCTTACTGAATATTTTAAGCCCACTGTTAAGACCTACTGTTCAGGAAAAAAGATTCCTTTTGAAATATTGCTGCTCACTGACAATATTTACTATGTCAATAACTATGTGTTGTGATCAACTAACCTGGTATATAAGTCACACGAATACATAAGTCACTTTAGGAGGACATGGCCTTTAGTTTCAACACTTTTATTGGTGAGAAAAATCTCACCTTTCTCTTCCTGACAACACAGTTAACACTGTCAGACAGCTTGGCTTATAATCTTGCAGGCAGGAAGATTGAATTTCATAGATAATTTAAGCAGAAAGCTAGAGACAAGAAAGAAGTTAGAAATTATTTATTCTGGAAGCTCTGCATATTTTGCAGTTTTATCAGCTGTCTCAATTATCTTCTTGATCAAGTAGTGCCAAGTGTTGTTATGTCCTGACCCTTAGGTGCCATATTGCAGAAAATGCTTAAAACAAATAAACAAATAAGCCAGGACTTCTACTTCTCCAAGGCTGAGGTCCATTTTTGGCAAAATTGAGAAACTGGCAAATTTTTTGCTCATATTAACACTTCCTTCAACAACATTCTCCTTGCTGCTCACACCATCTCTTTCCCTTTAGGGAACTCTATTCCTATTTTCATAATTTTCATTCATTCCTTCTCATCTATTTTTTTTTACTCCTGCCATAGACTTTTAATATTTTATTTTACTTTTTACTCCAGCTGCCTAGACTTTTGCAGTAACACCCTCTCAGATCTGTCCTTTTAGTCAAATACCTTGTGTCAGAAACTGTTAGCTTTTCACCAAACAGGCGTCCTTTCCTCCAGAGCACATTTCCCAGCCTCCCTTGTAGTTAGGTGTGGTCACATGACTGAGCTTGGCCAATGGGGTGTTTTCCTGGAGACCCTCCAATAGGCACCTCCATTCCTACTGCTCCTTCATCTGCAGATATTGAGGGAGATAATGACAAACCTGTGATTAAGAGGCAGAGGCTTTCTCAGCCTTGGTTTCTAAATAATAGCATGAACAGATTCCCCCTGTGCCAACCTTCTTATATGAGCAAGAAATAAACTTGATAAGTCATTGAGATTTACCAGCTTTACCTTTCTCCTTTCTTCCCTTCATTTTCCTCCCAAATTCTACCCCGTGTGCCTATATCAGAGGTCTAACATTGGAAAAACTAGATGATCTAATAATCAGTAAGGACATGAAATTATGGGGTACAATTGAAGTCACATTGTTGACATTTATGTGAAAATGTAAAAGTATGCATCATTGTGTTTGACACACAGTAAGAACTCAATTAATATTTTTATTTTTCATATTTGGAATTTTTTCAAATCAAACCTCCTCTCAACCAAGTGATACAATTGGCAGGAAATGATAATAACTACAACTTTTCAGAGCACATTTCAGGCACCAGAGACTATATTAAGTGTTCTACATGTATTTACCTGTTGTATTTTCACAATAACTCTATGAAGTATGTATATTTATTATTCCTGTTTTCTAGATGAGGGAACTGAGGCAAAGAAAGTTTAAGGTGTTTACTTGAGGTTGTGTAGCTACTAAGTGACAGAACCAGAATTTGGAACTGGATTATTTGCTCCAAAGTCCAGGCTCTTAACCACTATTAATAGGGCAGGGTTTCCAACCATCTAAAGCTTTCTGTACCCTTTAAGTTACTTAATAGTTATATCAAATACAGGCTAAAGATTTATCTGCTATCTTGAACAAATGCAGCATCTCTAGTTTCTGAATTGTGAAACCTCTTTTCATGAAATTCCATTAAAAATAATCTGGTATATAGCAGGGTGTCCCAAAAGTCACCATATATAGGGAAAATGGAAAATTGTAGCTAAATACAACACATTCATTACAAAATTATACACAATTTTTTCTTACATGGAGACTTTTGAGACACACTGTATATATACCATGAAATACTACTCAGCCCTAAGAAGGAATGAAATGATGTTATTTGCAGCAACTTAGATGACTATCATCCTAAGTGAAGTATCTCAGGAATGGAAATCCAAACACCACATGTTCTCAATAATAAATGGGAGCTAATAGACAGGTACACATGAGCACAAAGCTGTATAGAGGACATGAGAAACCAAGAAGGAAAGAGAGTAGGAGGGTGGATATGGGATCAAAACTTATCTGTTGGGTATAATGAACACTATTCTGGTGATGGGCACACCAAAATCCCAGACTTAAGCATTATATTATACAATATACCCACTTAACAAAAACACCTGTACCCCCTTAATTAATATTTTGAAATTGAAAAAATAGAAAAGAAAACTTTGAAGATTAAAAATATATGTGTGTGTGCACACATGCATGTATGTATTCGAAATGTAAATACACACATACACACACTATGGTCTTTATTGTGTGTTTAAATGAAAAGAAAGAGAAGTAAAAGATTAAGATTAATAAAACTGTGAAAGTAAACTGTTTCAAAGCTAAAAATAGTATAGTTTCTTTCTTGATTAGAGAGAGACTTTACTGAATTAACTACCAGAAAGCTTTACCTGTTAGTTTATTATGCTATTTCTCTCATCTAAGAGGATGCTTTCTGCACAGTAATGTTATATTACAAACTACATTATGATAAAATCCTTGCATTTTAAATCAGTAACTGAGTTACCTATACACAATGTGTACTGTGTCTGTGTTTCGCAAATGTTGTTTTTGTATTCTGTTTATAGTTGCTTTTTTCTTTAAGGCTATCCTTCAAATTATACCTTGTGTGGGCACAACTACATTTATGGTTATAATTTTCTATTTATTAAAAAATGAGGGCTGAGTGGTTTCAACTTCCAGAGGAAGAAGGAAAAAACCTGGTATAATTATATCATGGATTCATCCTAAAGAGACAAAAATAGTGGACACACACACAAGAAAGATACCTAAATTCAGTGTTTCTTAAGTGATTGCTTTTCTAAGAGCACAAAATTGGTGATGAACTCACAGCTTTGAGGTAGAACTTGGAGTCAGTGTTGAATTTTTGCATAGTCACAGGTTTTGGGATAGTGTCTGACACAAAGCGAGGTCTCTTTAATAAGTGGTCATTTTGCTACAACCATTATTAACTCCACTGTGGATGAACTTTCAGTGTACCCTACTGTGAACACTATTTCAGTCTACTTGTTAATTTGGGATGCTATAATTACCCAGCAGTGGAGATGTGTCTTGTGATGTTAGGAAGGGATTTTACATGCCAGTTTAGGATCCGGAAGAAGTCAAGGTATTTCCATATATGTTCCCAATTATATTTCTAAAGAGGTGATCAACATATACCTGTCTTAGACAAGTGGTTCCCAAACTCAGCTCATCATCTGAAACATCCGGGAAACTCTTTATAACACAGATTCCTAGGACTCTTTCAAGACTTACTGAATCAAAATCTCTTGGGATTGGGTCTGTTAATGGTTGCAAAAATATAGATAGATAGAATGAACAATATTTGATAGCCACAACAAAGTGACTATAATCAACATTAAATTAGTGTATACTTTAAAATAACTAAAAGAGTGGAACCGGAATGTTCCTAACCCAAAGAAATGATAAATGCCTGAGGTGATGGATACCTCAATTATTCTGATTTGATTAATTCATATTGTATGTCTGTATCAAAACATCACATGTACCCTATAAAGATATACAACTATTATGCACCCATAATAATTAAAAATTATAAACACCCCAGAAAACTAAAGAAGTCTGTGACCTGTGCCCAGAAATTATGATTTATTGATTTGGGATATGGCCTAGGCTTTGGAATTTTTAAAAGATTAACAGGTTATTCTATTAATAATAGAGACAAATTTGGGAACACTGTCATTAGTTTCTGTCTTCCTCAGACAATGTATCAAAAGTATTGATGCTTCTGTCTTAATCTTAGAATGGATTTGTGGAATGCCATGTTGACTCTGAAACTGGAATTTAGACCTTGATTTTCCTGAACTTGTCTGCAAAGACTGCAGTTAGGAATGGGAGTGCTCAAGGTGTGCCTTAACTTGGGAGTCTTTCATAACCTATGCGCCAAAGACTAAGACAGAGGAAGTTTTGATAGCAAGTTTACCACTGGATGGGAAAATGAAAAGGAATAAAAATAATTTATAGCCTTTAAAAAATCTCTCACACCCCTACCTTCCAAAACTGCTGAGTTGAACAGGATGATTATAACTCTGTATCAGTTAAGAGGTGGGGTTTAAAATGATTTTAACATGCTGAAGGGACTCATCATGACAAGGTCTAGTCACGTACCAGTTAAAGCTCTTGTAACAAAGACATTTATGATCTGAGAGGGAATACTCACGTTAACACCATGATTAATATTACAGTCTGCCAACTTCACAAAATTCTCAGAGCATAGAATGCAATTCAAAACCAGTGGTTTCTGTGCCTAAATGGACATTGAAAAGCCATTGAACTTTTGAAAAGCTTGTGGTCTTAAAAATGGCTGAAATCAGTGTTCTCAGGGCACATACGCAAACACCTATTGTGGCCATAAATCAATCTCTTTCTTTCTTTCTCTTTTTCTTTCTCTCTTTCTTTCTTTCTTTTTCTGTTTCTTTTTCTCTTTCTTTCTTTCTCTTCTTTCTTTGTTGTTTTTTTCTTTCTTAAATGAATGAGCAGACACATATTCCATCACCATGAAAGCCTTGTGCAGTGACTGCCAGGTGACACAGGCTTGTTGCAGAAAGCACATACAATATGTAGAAAGTCGTTTAAGTACTGAAGAAAGAAAAACAGTAAACCACCTGCTTAAGCTGATCTCTAGTGTTTTCTAATTCTTTGGACTTTAGTCTCTAAATAATTGAACCTTGATCTCATTTGAGGTGAGGAAAATACACACAGGTGGCCTAACTTCTAATTATTTCATTCTCAATGAAAGGCACAGGTGTCAAAGTCTTAAAGATTCTGGTCCTTCATTTAGTGCACTAAGTCTTGTTATTTTTTTTTTCTTTTAAACAAAGCACCAACTGCCCTGTTAATCCAAAGTAATGCCTATGGCTCCTTTTACCTTGCACTGTCGCTTATACTAACTCCTTTGGCTGTTATAATTTGCTGTGGCTGATACTGCTGCTTTGAAACCTTTAATGTTCTCTAGGACCCTGGTTCTCAATCTTTGCTGCTTATTGGATCATTTGGGCTGCTCTAAAAGCTACTGATGCTCATGTCCCACCCACAGAGATTTTGATGTAATTGGTGTGAAGTGCAGCCTAGGCATTGAGAGTTTTTAAAGATCTCCAGGTAATTTTAACTTGCTGCAAAGTTTGAGAACTTCTATTCTGGGACATGGAATCTGATCCTGGTTTCCATATCCAGTGCTGACCTTTTCTGTCTTTGACCTAGGATTCATGAATATCTGGTCGGTTTTGCTTCTCAATGAGAGTACATAGTAGGAGGGAATTGCCAACTTGGTCAACCTGTTGAGTGTGTTATATCAACTGATTGTATTAATACTTACTTTTAATATAGACAGACTGGGTTTGGGGCTTGTGTAATAGAAATATTGCAGGATATGTATAATCCATAGAGTGCAGGAAATACCAGAATATAATCTGACAACTGCTTATCCAGTTACACAAATGCATTTTTAAGTGTAACATTAAGCATACCCAGAGAGAACTGTATGTATTTCTGATTCTGAATCTAAAGAACAAGTAAACCACGATTGAATGTATAATAAGAGAAAAAGCTTGCCTCTATCCTGAGAATGAGTAGTGACTTAAAATCAAATCTTCAATTAGGAATAATGATGCGAGTAATATGAAACTATAAATCCAGGTTTTATTGATTCAGACCTTGTAGTTCTGAAATGGTACAGATATTTTTTACTGCATTTGAAGTGATATTTTTAATCTGCAGAATTTCTTAAAGTGAGAAATATTCAGACTAAAATCATTATTTTTAAAATTTTTAATGACACGAGAATTCTAGGCTGAGTTATTCCTCTAGAGTAGTTATTGTATAAACAACATTATTCCAATAGAAACCAAATTGAAGGAAAGAAAATTTAACAGGCAGTCATAAAATCCCAATGAAGTATAGTATTTTCATAGTTGAAGATTCCCTTTTTATCTCATATCTACAGGCAAGCATTTCATTAATAATTCCAGTAGGCAAAAATTCTCTTTCTGATAATGATACATTATTATATAGGCTTTCCATGGACTAACTTTTCTGTTAAACATGCCTCATTTTATTTATTAATATTTATATTTTAGTTTCTAAAATACACTTGAAAAATAATAAAATGGATTTTTTAAATAATCACCCATAGCCAATTTCTTCTAGTTCCTAAAAATTATGGCAAAATTTAATAACATTTTAAAATGTTACAATAGCTTACCTCCTGCAAGAGCACTCAAGGAGTTGCTATTTGTTTCCATGATTAACAAGAACATTCTAATCTTACAGATGATCTTTCTTTTTTCAAAGCGCAGCATGCTAACTGCTAGCAGGATTCCCATCTATGGAAATGAGAAAGGGGCACTGAGATATAAATCCAAGCCTGTGATGGGGTGACATGCTCTGGCCCAGACAGACAAGAAAGGAGGGCTGGGGTACATATCTGCCTCACTGAGACATCACTGAGGAACAAGAGCCAGAGGGAGAGGTCAGGGGCAAGAGAGTAAAGCAGGAAAGACTAAAAAAATGCCATTAAAAAAAACTTCAAACAAACAAACTGGGATGGGGGAAAAGAAGTGGTAAGGAAGACACATTAATAACACATCAAACATTTCCGTAATTAATGTTAAATAGTTCCTAGGTAAATAATTTTGTATTTATGGGCTGGTCCTTCATTGTGATTGACTTCTGAGAAATTTGACTAACATTTTGGTATTGCCTGACATTCATTTGTATTTTTGTTCCATTTCTTGGGTGATGGTATGTGCGACCTCTCAGTAAGCTATTTTTATTATTACTGATGCTTTTACTCTATTAATTATCCTAGAAATTAAACTCTGAAAATTTAAAAAGTATGAGCAAGCTTTTGTAATAAGAATGGCTTCTGATTAATGCTTCACCATCGACGCTGTCATAATCTTAAAGTAGTCTTCATTTCCTAGCCATTATTATAATACTTTAATATGAATTTCCCAATGACCCAGGTATGATGATAAATATCCTGAATGTATTCAATAGAAAATATGTGCTGATTCTATTGAAAGAAGTGTTAAGTCTCCAACTTTAAGGCATTATATAAACTTTCAGAAGGTTTTAATTGTTAAAATCAGTATTTTTTAAATAACTGGAACTTATATAAATAATATGCTGATTCTCATATCTATATATCATTTTGAAGTTTCTATCTCTCTTCCACAACAGGAATCAACAGCTCCTAGATATGATGTAGGATACTAAAAGTATGGTTAGAAGAAGGTTGCAGAATATTGCTGGAAAAAAAGACAAAAAAAGAGCTTACAATTTCTCAGGCCTTTTTGAGGAACATCACGATAAAACACTCCTATATTTTAGTGAAGGGATCTTGTGGGTCAGGCCACATGTATGCATATAAACTCAAGGAAGTTCACTGATTCTAATTGCATGCATTTATCATTTCACAGCTAAAAGAGTGTCTCCAAAATATGTATTGATTCTATTGCCATATTTTGAATTTCAATGATGTAAGTATGCTTAATGATAACCTTAAATTATAGGCTAATTATAGGCTGTAATCTTGATTGTTATTTGGTTTTCATTATCAAGTTTATAAAATAAATGCTGCTAAATTGCCTTCAAATGCCTCCAAGTTAAAAGCATTTTAATGGATGCTACCTATTCCTGGATTTAAAGTCTAAACCAGGACTACCAACTCTTTAAATTGTTTGTTAATTCTCACTATAATTTTTACTTTATAAAAGCTCATACTAATTCCAAATTGTTGTGAAAAACAATTCTCTTATACTAAAACAAAAGAGGGTTTATGGATAATTCTTTGTTATATAATAAATGAAAAAATGATATAATGATATAAATGATATAAATTAAAACATGATATAAATTAAAAATGATATAAAGAAGTATAACTGTAATTAACTCTTTTTGGACTACTCCATTTTGCTAAATTGAAGAAAAATAAAAATTTGAATTTAAAAGAATTTAAAGGGTGATGATGTACCTGGAGAATCCTTGTATGTGGTGCAGCAGAAAGAACATCCTCTTGGATGTTACAGAAACCTACATTCAAATCTTGGCTCTACTTATAGTACCTTTTGCAGCATTTTAGTAGCTATAAAAAAGAGGTGGGGGGACTACCTTGCATGATTGCTGCATGGAATACATAAGAATGAGGTAATTTGAATATAAATCTGGTGACTATGTTAGAGTCATGATCATGCTGATATGATGAGCAATAATCATTAAAGGTTTCCTATAACTAAGGTACTATATAGTAGTACTATAGTTGTATAGATGAGGAAATTGAAGCTCAGAGATACCAAGCAACTTACTCAAGTCCCACAGCATGTAAGTGCTAGCAACAGGATTTAATTGTAAGCACTGTCAGTCCAAAGCCCGTGCCCTTGAGTTAAGCTACACTGCCTCTCTCGTGCTGTTGCGAAGATCACAGCTTGTACTTAACACAGCAGCTAAGGGAGAACTTGATTGAGTGACAAACTTCAGAAGGTACTCTCACAGTAGTGTGTAGGATGCGTGGATTAGAATGAAAATTATCGAAGAGGTGAAAGATCATTTAGGAGGCCATTGCAGTTGCTGGGAGGAGAGTGTCTGAGGTAGGGGGGAAGTGATTTTAGAGAAATTTTACTGAAACATGTATTGTCTTAGAGTTGATTGGCTGACTATGACAGACGACTGGTGAGGATGGGTGTTTAAGTCCACTGGGCATTTTTTATTTAAGTACTTGTACCCGTCAATATAACATAAATTGGAGAGTGCAAGTAAGGAGGCTAAAGTGCAAGGAGGGAGGAGAAGAATGGAGAGAGAGATGCTGAAAACTTAGAAAATAAGGTTCTTGTCCTTCACAGGGCTTAACATTTCATTGAAGAAACTCAATGGGCAGAGATTGGAACACGTGAAATGATTGGAGAACAATCGAAGATTGCTGGGAATTGTGTGAAGCAAATTCCTGGTGCAGTAGACCTTGGTGGAAGGAGAAAAACAAAAGAATAGATGGGTAGGGAGTGGGAAGGCTGACAATCATGGAATGATGACATTAAAAGACCTTCAAGGGCCGGGAGCAGTGGCTCACGTCTGTAATCCTAGCACTCTCGGAGGCCGAGGTGGGTGGATCGCTCAAGGTCAGGAGTTTGAGACCAGCCTGAGCAAGAGCGAGACCCTGTCTCTACTAAAAAAATAGAAAGAAATGATCTGGACAACTAAAAATATATATATAAAAAATTAGCCAGACATGGTGGCGCATGCCTGTAGTCCCAGCTACTTGGGAGGCTGAGGCAGAAGGATTGCTTGAGCCCAGGAGTTTGAGGTTGCTGTGAACTAGGCTGACGCCATGACACTCTAGCCTGGGCAACAGAGCAAGACTTTGTCTCAAAAAAAAAATAAAAAAATAAATAAAAAATGAAAGACCTTCAAGGTCCCTAGTCTAATCCCCTCAAATTGAGGCACACTGAGATTGAATGCCAAACTCTCCGCCTTCCCCAATTCTAGTATCTTCCCTTCACTGCTTTGGTTTTTGATGTACCATAGTTTGTTCATAAGCACAAATTAATTTTTATTACTGTTTGGAGAAATCTCTGGGTAAAACAAGCTTGTTGTTTTCAATTGATTCAGCTGCTTGGCATTTCTAGGGGCTGCTTCAGTATTTTCTGCTCTTATTGAAGGTTGGGCTTTTTCAGAATCACCTAAAGAGCTTGGCTAACATGTAGATCCTGGCCCTTGTTGTAGTTAAAGCGCTAGCATGCAGTCTGCCTGCCAGGATTCACATTCCAACTCAACCTTTTGCTGGCCGTGTGACCTCTCCATATACTAGTTTCCTCATTGGTAAATAAGAATAATAACAGATAGTATGTGTCTTCACAGGGTTTAAGGACAGGATAAAATAAGACAATACCTAAATGCAAGGGGTTTAGCACAATTCTTGGCACATAGTTAAGGATTAGTAATTGTTATAATTATTTTCTAAAGAGCCAAAGGTATTGTGAATGGTATATTTCGTAATTGAAAATTTCCAGTGTGACTGCTGAAAAAAAAAAAAAGGAGAACTACAGCTGTAGTACTTCTTTCCACAGATCCAGATCATGTTCAGGGCTCCAGGCTCCAGGCTCAGCTCAGCCTAAGCTTGTTCTGTCTCCTCTCCGGCCTCCATCCTCCTCTCGGGCTGCCCTAGTACTATATCCATTGTACCAGATCCAGCTAGATGGATGTTCCAGGGTGATGGTTGTATAATATTTTCAAGAGGGCATTCTGCCACAAGACCATTTAGTTTATTGAAATTAGCACTTGCACAGCTAACCTAGCTTAAATGGCTCCAATGAAATGAAATGTCATGGAGAATCAGAACTACCTTTTCTCAGATTCACAATAACTAAATCTGTCAAAATAGTATTTTGCTGATATGCTCTAAGCTGCCCTTTGCTGCCTGTTATGTTCTAAAACAAGAGTTAGAAAACTTTTTCTATAAAGGGACAGATAAATATTTAGGCTTTGCAGGCCATACTGCCTCTGTTGCAACTACTTAACTCTGCTGTTGTAGTGCAAAAGCAGCCATAGACAATGCATAAGTGAATGAGTTTAGCTCATTCATATTGAAGTTTAGCTTTATTCCAATAAAACTTTATGGGCAATGAAGCTTGAATTTTATCTAATTTTCATGTGTCATGCAATATTCTTCTTCTTTTGCTCTGTTTCAACCATTTAAAAACGTGAAAGCAACTCTTTGCTTATAGGCTGTACAAAAACAGGTGGTGGGTTGGATCTGACCTGCAGGTTATAGTTTGCCAACTCCTGCTTTACAATGTATTAGTTTTTAATTATAGGAAGAGAGACTGCCTAAATGGCAGCAAATGACACAGTCTGACTACAGTATACAGTGTGATTGTCAGAAATAAGGCATTATGCTAAATGAAATAAGCCAATCATAAAAAGACAAATACTGTATAATTCCACTTATGAAAGGTACCTGGAGTAGTTAAATTTATAGAGATAGAAAGTGGAATGGTGGTTGCCAGGGGCTGGAGGGAAGAGAAAACGGGGAGTTGATGTTTAATGGGTATAGAGTTTTAGTTTTACAAGATGAAAAGAATTCTGAAGATTGGTTACATAATAATGTGAATGTACTTAGCTCTGCTGAACTGTATGCATGAAAAATGATTAAGATGGTGAATTTCAGGGTATGTGTGTATTACTACATTAAAATAAAGAACTTAAAAAAATAAAGAACTTAATATTTTACATATTCTAAGGGCCAGACTGGGTATCAACATGTACAGTTTGCAGTGAATATCTCCAGCTCGCATGTCATTTCCGTGTTACTCATCATTTCCTTTTAACCACATTGTTGAAGGAAATAACAGCTACACTGCTCAGTTCAAAAAGTGCTTTTGAAAACCACTTCTCTGTGCCAAGAAATCACTTGCAAAGTATGAATACAAGCATGATTGAAACAAAAGCCCCATTTGTGGTAGGTTGATGTATAGGCTCAAATTCCTCAATCCCCTGTAGTAGAATATAAATTCACACCCTTGCTATGGCTTCATGGCAGGTGGCATATAATTCCTTACTCTTTGACTTTGGGCTTGTGACTTATGTTGGCCATTGGGATGTTAGTGGACTTGAGGAAACTGGAGGCTTGAAATGTGCTTACATCTCTGCCATTGCCATAAAAAATGCTTCAGAATGAGACACACAGAGCACACTGAACTGGACCAGAAACCAGAAATCCTGCCCGACCCAGACCAGCCAAGGTTTGCCAAACTCCACTCCACCTATAGACCTGGGAAGATGAAAATGAATGATGTGTTCTTTAAAGCAACACAAAATTATTGTAGTTAGAGGAAGCTGATAGATTATCATTTGAGAAGCACACAGGCTAATGTAGGTATATGGGCACCGTTTTATTCTCTTCTCCTAAACTCATCTCCAAAAAGCAATGGTTCTCAAACTTTAGCAAGAATAAGAATAATTTGGGAAGCATGTTAAAATTTTGGTTTCTCAGGGACCATTCTCAGAGATTCTGATGTAGCAGGCATGGAGTAGAGCCCAGAAATCTGCATTTTTGTAAACATCCTAAATAATTCTGATGCAGGTGAACCCAGGCTTGTAATGTCTTCACTATGTTGTAGTGTATTAGTGAGGGAGAAGGATTTTTGCATGCAAAACCTCACAGGGATGTGAGAGAGAGTTGATAGCAGAAAAACAAAACAACCATATAAAAATATCTGTATGTAATCTCGAGAACTGGTCCAAGTGACCACCTACCCATTAAGATTTGAGGAAACAATATGCACATCAAAATAGCTCCACAACTTACCTGGCTTTGCCTTCTTCTGGCCTGAACTTTAGTCAGTGGAGTTATTCCTCTAGGTCAAACTGAAATCCAACACATCTTAATTCCTTCTGTCACTAACACAGTCCCAAGCTCTCATCAAATCAGACCTAACTTTTCAAAATCCTCTCAAGCGGATGTTTGGCACTCCAGGCACTCCCTGTCCTATGTAGCCTGCCTCTCTGCCACCAATCTCCTCATACCACTCTTCTGCCTGAGTTATCTGCAGTCACTATTCACCAACTCTTTGAAGCCAATACTTACAGTATTTTAAATTATTTTTATTTGTTATTCTTTATGATAAAACAAGTGCATTTTTAAGTCCATCACCTGATTGTCACTCCAGAGGTTAGCAGCATTTTCCATCTCAACACAAGCTTGATCACTTCAATAACACCTTTCGTGATAACTGTCTCATTCTTGATCACTCACCACCTTAGCTATATTTAGTTTATGTTCTATTTAGCAGTTTCCCAAATACCATCTTTTGAATGTTCTTTTATTGTTTCTTTAAATATCGATTTATTTGTCTTTTCTTAACTAGAAAAGTACATTTACATTTGTTTGATATTTTCCACTAGAACTAGAATACTTTTGATCACACAATATTGCTGAACGAAATTAAATTATAGTATTAGGTTACATTTGAAAATATGTAATGATGGTAATAATAACATCAGCACAAAATAAGAGCAATTGAAAGTTTAGTTAAGAACTTTCTATGCTCTGGGTGGTATGCCAAGAACTTAATTGTACTTTGTGTTTTATTTAATGCTCACAACAACCAAAAAAGAAAGTACTCATGATATCCTCATTTGACAGATGATGAAATAGAAAGATGAGACTTGTCTAAGGTAACAGTGCCTACTGCTTTGAAATTAACTCCAGAGACAGAGAAATTAACTGTTTTCCTACCCTACTTCCATTTCAACAAAGCTACTGGCAACGAGTTTTTCTTTTCTTTAAATCTTTCTTGTAATAATATGTATTTTTAAAAAATTGTCTATATATTAAAAATAATGGGAGGAGTGGCTAAGAGTATAAAATTACAAAGTTTGAGTGATTTCAAAACACTGTTCTACCATTTAATAACTAAAATTTTAGTCAATTGAAACCCACTTCATTTATTATTAAACAGGAAAAAGGATTGTAATATTAACTAACACATAAAGTTGTTCCGACAATTAAAGAGAAAAATCCATATGAAGAATTTAGGTTAGAGGCCTGCACACAATAGGCAATTAAGGAGTGTTTACTGATAGAATGATGATGATGATGATGATGATGATGATGATATTCCCTAGAGGTCTTCCTTCTGAAGAGGCAAACAATTCTAAGTTGTAGACTTTATTCTCTGTGAAAAAAGTGGTGAAAAACTTTCAATTTTGTTTTTGTTTTACCTGTATATTTCACAAAACTGAGAGTTTTAGATGTGGTGACTCCCGAGAATGACTTGCAGAATAAAACTTACTGGACATCTTCAGAAATTTATGGGCTCTAACTTTTTGAATGGTAAAAAGTTTCAATAACTTCTTAAATAAAGATAGATACACATGTCCCTGACATTATACAAAGCAAACCCATTCCTAGATGGAGTCTTATAACCCAGGCTGAGATATTTTCACAGTACACTGAAAGAAATCCTAAAGCTGAAAAGTGTACCAAACATGCCATCTGTCTTCCTATTTTCTTCTATTTAGTATAGAAGTTCTTGTAGGTTTTTATTTTCTCACTGAGGACTGCACTACTCTTAAATAAACATGATTATAGCCTAGAAGAGCTACAGACTGCTTCAGATGCTAAAAATAAAATAGTTAAAATGGAGACTTCAATTAGATGCGGGCTGCTCAACAATTTAACTTCTAATTGTCTTGTGGTTATTCCACAACTAGGAATTGACCCTATTCCGTTTAAAGGAGATTGAAGGTCTCAGAAAAAAATAAGAAATGAAGTGGAATTTTTCTTCCTAAATCCTGATCTCTAGAAAAATAAGCAAAAAATCATATTTCTAGTCTAAAAGAAAAATATGAAATCTTAAATCATGTCTTAGAATTTTCTCTTTTCAAAATGGCTTAGTATTTTCCTAGTTCTGGAGAGTAAAGCAAACAAATTGCATATTAGTAATGGTGTTTCAACTAAAGCATTCACATCTTATTGAGAATGATAGAAACAAATAGTTCTTAATAAAATAAAATTCATTTCAAGTTCTTTCTCAGTTTCTGCTCTATTTGTGAACAATTCTCAATGCCATATGTATTAATCTGATAATTTTCTAACTTCCTTTTGTAGCTTTTTCTATAGCCGTTGCTTTGTGAAACAAAACAAATTTTGACTATTTGTGTTTCTTTTGGCCTATGATGCTGAATTGAAAACAAGCAATGAATCATTTGATAATTCAATGTGAAGGCAAGTAAATCATTTTTCATATTATGGTGGTGAAGAATCTATTTAAAAAGCATTCATGTGAACAGTATAGAATAAATATACACATATATGAAAAAATGTAATTATATCTATTTATAGCCTTGCCACCCCCAGACCTAAATCCTTAGTTATTTGGATTTACATAACACTTAGATATTATTAGCAGCCCAATCCTAAGTATACTGAAATAAAGTCTAGATTATTGGGTGGATAGTATGAAGTGAATTTTAAGCAACTTAACTGAACAATCTAGTTCTCAACATGGCCTCCATGACACATTTTACTGACTGATCTCAGTTTCTTTATATGGATTTTTTTCCCTGTCTCCACCCTTTACACATTAGTATTGCTCTGAGTTTCATTCTTGTCTGTCTTCTTGACTCTCACTTTACCTGCTTTCTTTGAATAATTTCATCTTTGCACTTTGTTTTAACCACACTTACGCACTGACAATTCCAATATCTGTGTGTGTGTGTATTCAGTATACATACATATATCTAAATGTACTTACATACATATGTATGTTGTATATGTATGGGTGTGCATGTGTCTGTGTGTATATATACATATGCATGTATGTATATGAAAAAAGAGAATCCTCTAATGTCACCCTTAAACTATAGAATCTTTTCATCCAGTAGATGTTCAAAGTCTATACATCCGACACTGAGCTTGAAATGTAATTTTCTAAATGGCCCTTCTTATTATTTCATTTTTTAATTGATGGCATCCATTCAGCAACCAAATCCCAAAATTGAGATTTAATCAATACTTTTCCTTAATCCTCCCTTCAACGTTCATCCAATTAATTCCTTAATGACTGGATTTTAAATTACCTCTTTGTCTTTATTTCTACTGCTATATTTCAAGCCTTTGTCATCTTTCTTTGGATTTTTGAAATAACTTTGCAATTCCAGTTCTCGATTCCAATTTTGCCCCCTCTAGATCCAGAATCATTTTTAGCTAAGGTTTTTATTTCTTTTAAATTCTTACATGGATACTCATTTCCAACAGAAATATAGAAATACAACTAATTTAAAGAGATTAACATACAGATTATTTTGGGGGATCTAAGCCCATCTCTCCATTCATTCCTCGATTTTATTTTATTCTCCAAAATACTGAGATAATCCATTACACCAAACGCTCTCAAGTTCCTCTGCCTTCTTTTACATTGTTCCATTGGCCTAAAATGTCTTTTCCCCATTAGTTGCCTAAGTAAGCCCCCGTTTACCCTTCAAAACTATACTCAGATTACCCCATTTGAGGAATGTTTGCTGAGTCAGACAAACTTAACCTTTCTCTTTGTTCTGATTATATATTGCTGTATAACAAACTACCCCAAAATTTAGTAGCTTAAAATGGCAATCATTTTATTATATTTCATGATTTTGTGGGTCAGGAACTTGGACAGGGCTGAACTGGCTGATTCTTTATACAACACGTGGATGTTTCGTGATATTCAGCTGAAGACTTGGCAATGTTAAAGAAAAAACTTTAGACAAAATAAATTTAATAGAATTTGAGTAAAAAAAAAAAGGAATCGAGCAGCCCTTCAAACCTGAAGAGGTTCAGAGAGCTCCACCCAGTAGGGTGAGCAGTGAGCCTGTATAGGAACATGGGAGCAAACTAGAAAAATTATTTGATTGGCTATGGCTAGGTATCTGCCGTATTTGGGCATGGCTTGATGAGACGTCTGCCTTATTTGGGTATGGGCTGATCAGTGGGCTGCCTGTGACTGGCTGAAACTCAGCTGTTTGTGACTGGTTGAAATCCACATATTTGTTACAAAATATATACTCAAGTTAGACTTTGATTTGTTTATTTAACTAAGTTAGGTTACAGTTTGTTATGTGGGAACTTAAAGTACAGAGGCAGCCTCAGGCTAATTTAAGTGAACGGTAGGTTTAAGGGTCTAACATGGTTTCACTCAAAAGCTGAAGACATTGGTAGAGATGGCTAAAAGGCAGGGCTCAGATGGACCCCACTCTATCCCTTGTAATCTCAAGGGTTTTCCATGTCATCTCCCCAGCAGGGTAATAGGGCTTCTTACATGGCAGCATAGGGCTCTAAGAGACCAGGGAAGAAAGCTGTCATATCTCTTAACACTAGACTCCAAATGATGTAGTGAAACTTCCTTTGCACTCAAAGTGGTCACAGTCCAGCCCAGATTTAAAGGGAAAGAAACAGATCCCCATCTTCAATGGGAGGAGTGTCAAAAGAATTCACGGCTGTTTTAACTCCACCACCACCTTCTAAATTTTACATAAATATAATGTATATATGTAGGTTATTACTGTATAATAATCTATTTGTTCACATGTCAGACTGTGAGCTTTTTGAAGGCCAAGAGCTTTGCCTTAATCATCCTTGTATTCCAGAACCCCAAACTGTGCATAGTTTGTTGCATTAACCATGTTGCTATTCCTCATTCTTTTGGGAGGTACGGCTACTTTAGGAGACTCCAGTATAATAGTAGGGTTGGGCAGTATTGTAAAACATCTGGGCCAGTTTTCTCCAATTTTGTCCACCAATGAGAACTCTTTCATCTTTTTTTTTGATATATTTTTTCTTCTAACCATTTCTTTTAGGGACTACAGCCAGTAATAATATTTTACCTTTCACCTTCTTCTCTCTCTCTCTTTTTTTCAGAAAGAGAGAGACAGGGTCTCACTCTGTCATCCAGGCTGAAGTACAGTGGCCCAATCATAGCTTACCGTGATTTCCTGGGCTCAACCAGTCCTTCCACCTCAGCCTCGTAAGTAGCTGGGACTACAGGCACACACCATGTCTAGATAATTTATTTTTATTTTTATTTTTTATAAAGAAAAAATTTTCTCAGGCTGGTCTAAAACTTCTGTCCTCAAGCAATTGTCCCACCTCAGCCTGCCAAAGTGCTGGGAGTACCGGCATGAGCCACCAGGTCCAGCTGACCTTCTTCTTAATGACTCCAGGGTAAGATGTTGGAAAAGCAAAATCAGAGATTAGAGATCATCTACTTTTTGTTACTGATGAGCAAAACTGAGCTAAAATTGACAGAGAAGGGAAGTTTTTAAGAAGAACAGGTAAGTGAGGAGCTAGCTTTAAGAGAAAGCAAGTTTTATAATACAGTATATTTTGGAAGAAACATTGGTTGATAGATAATTCATCACTCAGAAATTGTTGGATGATATAAGAGTGGTTTGGTGGGTGCTTCTTTACTTCATATATTTAATTCTAACTTTGATCAAAGCACTTACCATCCTCTGTTTTCTCAACCACAAAACAAGAATATCAAATGTATTTTAATATAAAAGGTAATTGTAGTTATTATATTTCCATGGATAATAGTACAGAAACATTCTCTAGTCTTAGAAGACATTCCCAAAATAGTCAAGTATGCTTTTGATTATAGATTAAATGACCGCCCCTCACCCCACTCCCTTCATTTCAATATAAAGATACCTTTTAGTTCTGAAAATTGGAGAGAGTTTTTTTCCTATTGGGGTTAATTTGTCATTTCCCAAACTCAATTTATCATAAGTTTTACCTTATATTAAAATGTAAATTCAAAAGGAAATCTCCAGAGGCATGGACCTAAGAATTACCCAAGGGTGTAAACAGTTATATTTGGAAAACATTATCATAAACCCATAATCCTTGAGTTATTCTAATAAATTTTTGAAATTATTTAATTAGAAAGAAATTTTACATCATTAAATGTAGAATGAAGTAAGAATTTTTAAATTTTTAAAGAATTATTCTTAAAATACTTCTCACAGGGAGAGTCAGCCTGAGTAGACACATACAGAAAAGGGCTGAAGGGCTTATCCCCATCTTCCATGTCATGGACTGAATGTTTGTGTTCCCTTAAATTTATAAGTTGGAGCCCTAACCCCCAATGTGATGGTATTTGGAGGTGAGGCCTTTGGAAGGTAGTTAGGCTCAAAAGATGTCATAAGAGTGAGGCCCCCATAGTACTATTCATGTCCTTGTAAGAGGAGGAAGAGACACCAGAGGTTTCTCTCTCATTCCACCATGTGAGAACACTGCAAGAAGACAGCCATGTGCAAGCTAGAAAGTGGGCCCTCACCACCAAAGGAATCTGCCACCACCTTCATCTTGGACTTCCCAGCCTCCAGAACTGTGAGAAACAAAAGTCTGTTGTTTAAACACCCAGTCTAGGGTATTTTGTCATAGCAGCCTGAGCTGACTAAGACATCACATTTTAGAGATGATAAAATTCAGGCCCAGTTTTTGGTTTTTGTTTCTATTTTTTATTGAAACTCCTTAAACAGATTCATATACAAGGGAAAATCATCATGAATTCATCACATCCTTCTATATAACTTGTATCTACTTATATTATTGGTGCATACTAATTTATGCTTAGGTCCCAATGCCTGTAGAATTCTGATTCAGCGCATGTTAAGAAATACTTAGAGTCTTTGGGAGAATAACTATGGTGGTCACAGTGAGGAGTAGATACAGCGTTAGTCTTGTTCTTGGGGCTGGACGTTAAAAAAGTATTGAGTGTATCTAATTCAATTGGATGTATTTTTAAAATCTATGCATATTTTTAAGTTAAATAGAATTTGTTTTGTTAAGGATTCCTTTCAGTGCATATCTAGTTATAATATCTATCTAAGTCACCCTTTCAGTGATCATTTATTTAAGTAATATTTCTAAGCATAGGGTTAACCATAGTGGTTTTTATAAAAATCTCCTTTCATATTCTATAAAAAGAATCTTTATATACTTCTAAACAGAATCCTTTTTGAAAAATAAAAAGGGATGTTGCTCATTTCACTTTTTTCAATTACATCAGTGGTCGCTAAATGAAAGTAATTTTCTTCTGGAAAACAAATCAGCACTATATTCAGAAAAAAAATTGTGATTATAGGAGGAGTTAGCCAATAATAAAATGCCAGTAAAGAACAATGCTTGTTTTCCCAGGTCATGTCAGGTAAAATAGTTGTGGGCATTATACAGCTTATGTGCTATGAGTTATGGAAAAGGCATTGGGCTCAGGGCCATCTGAATTTGAACCCTTCTCTAACCTGCCTGTTATGAGAAACTAGGTACATTATTGTGTCTTCCTGAGTCTCATAGTCCTCATTTATAAAAGGAGCCCGATAAAAATTTTATCCATATTATGAGATCACTGATAATTAAATGAGTTATCACACACTCCATATTTAGAATCGTGCCTCGAACATATTAATGAAAAATGCTTAAGAGATGTTGATGATTATTGAAAAAAAGGATATAGCCCAAACCATTGCATTTATGTTGCTATTATAACTTTTACTATCACAGAAATTCATCTGAACTTCCTGATTCCATTTTCAAAACACTGTTAATGCATTGGGTTCTAACATAAGAAGTCAATTGCACACTGAATATAAATGGAGTATTTCTGTAAATTTCTTAGCAATTGACCATCTCTTTGATCCACTAAATGTCAAGGATGGTTCCTTTTGCCTTACTCTGTATGACATCCACATGCAAGTTCAGGGATTGTTGTTGTGTAGCCTCTTTAGTATTATTTTTTTAAAGGACAGTGTCAGGCGTTGGTAGAAAAGCAGAATGGAATTGAGCATGGGAGTCTGAATCAGAGACTTAACCACCTATATGATTGTGATTAATCCACTTATCCATTCTACACATTCAGGATGTCCAGAGCTCAACATTTTCAACTTCCAGATATTATCCCAGGAATCATTAATTTTGATATTAGTTACTAATAGTTTCTGTTATACTGTTACTATCATTCCCTCACCCCCAGATGTTAAAATCTCACACCTATATCTTATCAAATGCCAAATAAAGACATATATATTTTTTAAAATCCCTCACACACATTCTGAATATTTACTACATCTTGATTCTCATCTAGGCCCATTATCTTTGGTATGAAATTTTATGGCAAAAATCCTTATAATCATTTGAACTATTTCCAGTCTCTTTCTCACCTAATGCATCTCACACCTGCTACTGATTTAATCTCCATGAAGCAGGGCTACATGGCTTCAACTTGCCTTTTCATTCTTCACCCCAGTATTTCACACATATCTTACCATTTTAGTCCAATTAGTCTGACCATTCACTGTTCTTCAGGAATATTTTGAGTATTTTCCATCTATTACCTTTGCTTTTGCTCTTTCCTTTAATTTCTAATGCATTCCTCATGTCTTTACATATTCATAAGATATTCTCACTTTGATCCAATATAACACTTGTTCACACTCTCCCTCTCTCTCTCTCTTTTTCTTTAATATGAAGAACATAGGCTTTAGGCCCCAATAAATCTCAATCCACTTACTATGTGACCTTAGGCAACTATCCTAACTTCACAGAATCATACACTTGCCTAAAGGGGAGAAAGGGGGAGAAAGATAAGAGTGACACCTTAGAGAGTTATTGTAACAGTAAAATGCACAAAATTTGTAAAGAGAAAAGTCCAGAATTGGAACAAGAATGAGTAACTATTATTATTACCCATATTAAATGAAATATGAATTATAATACATAATTAAATAAGACATGCCTTATAAATGACAGAGGCTCAATCATTGTTTACTTGGATTTAAGACTAGAAAAATCATCACTTGAAAAATTTTCTTCCACCAATAGGTAGGCCACCTACAACTGCCCTAAGAATGACCACATTGTGCAGTCTTAGAGGTTTTTCTGCACAAATAACCAAGCGATGTCTGTTACTATGAACCTACCATAGTAACAAACAAATTTTAAAGTAGCTGAAAAATTAGAGCAGGAAATAAGTACCCAACACTTGCCAACTGTCAGCAAAATGCTAACCTGCTTGAATATTTTCTTGGTTTCTGTTTTAAAAACATGAGAGCTGAAGTACTAAAATTTGTGATCCAAAACTAAACATAGTAAGACACAAATAACAGTGTCAATGTTTTGGTTGTGGAACCCATCCTACTTTGGTTGATGGAGGTTGGGGAAACAGACAGTGATGTCCATGACTGTTTGGTCATAGACACATCCTGTATTATGCAAGTATGGAACTGGGCAGTATGAAGGGCTGCTCTCATTGGGAAAGTTTGACCTGTGAGCTATTTATGGCTCAGAATCTGATGCTAACATGGCAAATGAAATGGAGTTCAGAAAAGATGACATTTCTTAACCTGAGTACATTTCCAGCAAAATTAATTCTAAGATCATTACATTTCCATGATGCCTACAGTCAACATTCCAAACCCTAGACAGTCAACAAATACAAAGGGATTTTGGAGTGAGCAAATGAGAAGAGAAACCCATTTGATTTCACAATGAGGCTGAACCTAAAAAGGACTAGGAAAACTCCAATCAAGGATTTACTTATTAGTGCTCCCTTCCTATTTGGCCCTAACACTTTCATCTTTGATTTCTGAGTTGAATTGTTTCCTCTGTAACCTTCTATTTTACCCACTCTCTTTTGTTCCTGCCTCCTTGGTTCAGGATGAAAACTGAACTCTTTCTATGATGAACATTCAGCATCAGCATAAGGCTTAGCTATTGAAAATGATTCAATAGGTTTTGATTGTAATATATGTCAGTAAATCATTCATTACATCATTACATCATCATTAGATCATATTCAATATATTCTAAGTAGCAGTCTGTTAAAGAAAATATACTCAGGCACGACATAACAGAATTCTACTCTTCCCCTTTTTTCCCTGTTTTTAAGATTTTCTCATCTGTAAAATAGGGATGATAATAGTAAATTCCTTTGAGAATTTTTTTAGAGGATTAAGTAAGAAAGTGCATACATAGTTTCTGGTACCTCATAAGTACTCTATAAATTATAGTTATCAATTTAAGACATTGTCTCTCTAACAATGTCAGTCAGCAAATATTTATCAAATATCTATTTTGCACAAGGCCCAGAAATGAAAGAACTGTAATTGCTGCCTTCAAGAGGCTCTCAGGCTAGAAGGAATAATATGCTTACTTAAAAAACAAGACCAAACTCGTAAGACACTATGAGAGCTTTGAAGGGATTCATCTAACTCACTCGGTGATTGAGGAAGAAGGTGTCAAGGAAGGCTTTGCAGAGGAGGTAACTCATTAGGGAAATCTTAAAGAATTTGGTAAAGAAAGAAGAGAAATATTTGACAATAAATCAAAAAGGTGCAAGGAAAACATTGAAAAAGCCCAGACGTAAGAGAAAGACTAGTAGTATGTGTCTGACAGATTGAAAGGGGCTCTGCAAAATAATTTAGAATTTTGGGGGCTCAAGGAGAGACAGGGAGAAAAGAGGCTGCTGAGAAATGAAGCTGGCCATGTGCTCTGCTTATGACGGCCAAGAGCTTTGTGTCACAGGGTTAGGAGGTCGAATTTCATCCTGAAGGAAACTGGAGGAGGCTGAGGAATGATGGGATTACATAAAAAAACAACAAAAGAGGAGACTGATTAGGGGGCCATTGCAACAGCCCATATTAAGAGAGATGAGCTAGTAAATAGGAAGGCTCTGACTGAGTATTCTGTGGAAGTCCTTTGTTTTTCACTCAGTCAATACGATCTTATTTCTATATTTAGAAATTTGTAATTTTGTTAAGTGAGGTTACAGATTCCTAAAATTTGTTCTTTTATTTAGGACTTCACACTTTGTTCTCTTCTTAGTGAGCACTTGTAAAATAGTATGAATGACTCAAGGAGCTACTCAGGTAAGTGTACAAAAAAAAATACAGCAAGCAAAAATAAAAAGGAAAATTTGTGACACTATATTTTCTGTTTGGTTTTTACCAGTTACGCTGCCCTGCAGTTTAAATGCCTCAAAGCAGATGCTAATCCCAGGCAATGTAAGTACTAAGAGACAGGTAGTAACACTCTCATTTTTACCTATCAGAGACTACCCCTGAGAAAGGTCTTAAATTTGCCCAAGTCTACTCACCTAATTAGAGGTGAAGTTGGGCCACACTGCCTGCTGTATCTCCTGAGGTTTTTTTTTTGTCAGTAAAGATCACATCAGTAGAAATTTTGCCGGGAAGAGTAACTTCAATTCTTCAGAAAAAGAATAGGAGTGATAATTAACTTCCAGCACCAGGGACATTATGTGTAATATCTCTAAGTCTCAGAATCTTGTTATACACACACTGAGGTAAAAAATCTTTTAGATGGAGAGAATGAGGGTGAGTGAATTTCACTTTCTACTGCATAGAAAGTAGAAACTGTCTCAAATTTTGTCAGTGGCACTTCCCTTACGTCAAATATGGGTGTCTTCTTCATGCTTTTCAGACCCATCTCTGCATTTGTCTCCTAAAATAAATGCATGGAATTGCCCACAGAATATGGAAAACAGGCTGATGAATCCTTTGATATTGGGTTTTAACCACAGGAAAAAGCTGGACAGGAATTCTAGTAATAGAATACACCAAGAAAAATGAGACCATAAAGATAAGGGGGACAGTTTGACCTAAACATAAAAAGAACAGCAATAAATTCCACATAGGATCAGGGTTTGTTTTGGGATTTTACAGGTAAGGACCATTAACATTACTTCTTGCATCTTTCTATTCAATTATATTTTCTAAAAGTACACTGCACTATGCTTGATTAAGGAGTTAAACTCTTCCGTTTCTAGTCTTTGGTATACTCTTGATAACCTTACGAGCAGGTTAGATAATGTATTTAGTGCCTTACATTTCTGGATCTTGATTCTTGTTGTGCTGATTTCCTTGCATGCCTTCTTTTTTCTCCTTTTACTTAGCAAAAGAGACTGGCAATATACTAGACACTTATTTCCCAGTAATTAGTTGTTAGTGGATTAAGATAATATTTTTTATTCCATCAAGGCAAGGAGTACTATCATTACTCTGGACTTTCAAGCAATTCTTCAGGGTTTATATATTTTATCTACTTCTCTTTTCTTTCTTTTTTTAAATCAGTCCAGGAGACATGCAAGGACAGGTCTAATCAAGATGAGAAAGCACAAATAAAGATAAGTCAAATAACTTGCCAATCAATAAGTATATTACTGCATCCTTTAGAATTGCATACCAAGGCTCTGTCTGCTAGCAGGTCAATGGAATTAGACCCATTAATAATTAAATGCTGGGGGGGTATGGAGTAAGGTAGCAAGATCAAACACTTGTAATTATATAGATAAAACAGTTGACAAAATGTTTAATGTTTGTAGAGTGATAAATAGTGAGATTTAATTGATTTTTATTATATGTTACCTTTTATAAAGAGTGAAAACTATGCATAAATATGGCATGTGCTAAGATCCCATAGTGGATCCTCTGCTTCTTTCTGGTTAGATACAGTGCCTTTCCCTTTGGAAAGATTTTGCCATTTAAATAAGAAAAAAATTCAGTAAGCATTTATCTTATAATATCTTTATTATCTATAAATCAGTATTACTCTGTAGAAATGAATCAAAAAAAAGTTTAAGGCTTTCTTGGATATTTAGAAAAAAAGAAGTTAATATTGAAAATGTTTTCTTTTACTATTTTTTTACTGTTGTAAATTGAGTTAATCTTTAGCTGAATTGCGATGACATAGGATTTTAAAATATAAAACAAGGCAGATTAAACACTGAACATGGAACTCTACAACTCAATCCTTGCTTCATTTGCCACACATTCCTTTCACATCTGTGGCTTCTCCAAGATAGCATTAACAATTATGGAAGAGCTAAAGGAAGTAGTATCTATTAAAAAAATTTAGAGTCAGCATAGGGTGGCATTTAGACTAATTAATCCATTATTCAAGTAAAACTATATAAACTACTATGAATGAGCTAAATCTGAATACTTCATTCACTGACTGTAATTTTTCCCCACCAATGATATGCAAATAATAAATTTTTCTCCTCTTCCCAATGTTCCCTAAAATTTGTGATCTGCTCTCCTTGAGCAGTGTCAATATGTACTGAATAATTACAAAGTTAGCTTTATGTAGATCAAACTTATTTTCATTCTAAAGAAGGCATCACTTGGCTCAGCTTCCCTGTCATGACTGAGGACTTTGTTATCACCCATATCTTTTAAACACACAACATCCCTTTCTTCCTCCTTATCCAGGCTGTCACCAAATCCTTTGACTTCTTCCCCAACAGTCTCTTAACCATATCTCTTCTTTGGTCTCCTTTGTCTGAGACCGTATGCTGATTAGGGCTTCTCTTAATGTTTTCTTTTGTTTATTTTAAACTTCTTGAATCTTCTTTCCCTAACTGCCACCTCAGTGCTAGAATTACCTTTCCTTGCTGGGATTTCCATCAAAGCATTAAAAAATATTTCCTTCTAAATGAAGTTAAAAACGACTGTCTACAAAGCACCCCGCTGTGCCCCAGTGGCAGAAATAGAGATGTACACGTGTTATCTTCTTATTAATTTCTCAAGAAGGCTATTACATATTTTTAAAATGTATATTAGAATCTAAAAATACACAATATTAATTTTACCTGTATTTATCGATTGCCTACTGTATACCAGTCACTTTTTATATAAGTAAGTTTATTTAACCGCAGCAACTATTCAGATAATAAGAAAATATTACCCCCATTTTTCAACTGAATGAACCAAATACAGATAATTTAAGTTACTTGCATTTTGCTCCACATCACATAGGCTCTCATCTTGTATCTCGACATTGCTCATGCCTTTCTTCTGTTTGTAGTGGGATAAATCTCTTTGTACTGGCTCCAACCTGTCCCCAGGATTTCCTCAGAGAACTGAGTTGACTTGGTATATGGTTCCTAGAAGAATAATGTTTCAGTCCCCCCTGCAGCAAAGCTCTGGGCTTGGACTATAGGGAAATGACCATTGCCTTACTTCTCAGCTAGACATTAAAAGTGGATTTTTTTCTATCCTCCATTAGTACACATTAATTGTTCCCTTATATTTAGAGGCAGAAGGTAGGATTTAAGATAAAGCAATGTTCGAAAGAAAGTAGTAAAGATTTTAAGTTGTCTAAAAAGGCAGGTCCAAAGAGTATCTAAGACAAGAAGGGAATTGACTGGGCTCCTGAGAAATAGCAGAGATTCAAGCATGGTAAAGCCTTAGAAATGGCTTAGAAAGTTCCAGAAGGTCTCTTCACTCCCCTGGATCTTCTATCTAAATTTCCTCCCTTTGTCCCTTTTCATTCTCATTACTTAATTTGATGATTTATTGACCCTAGTGATATACTTTCATTTTCCATTGATCTTTATAGTAAATAGACAATAAATACATGTTTTTAATATGTGTAAAAAATAAATCTTAGAGAGATGTTGTGATTTGTCTAAGATCACTTGTTAGTAAAAGCTAAATAAGGAGAATTTGACTCCAAATCTGACCTCAAAAGTTCATGCTCTTAATCATTACCTTAAATTGCTTTTTCTAAAGGTTTTTATATATCTACTATGTACCACTGAGGATAAGAGGATGAATTAGAGGTTATCCCCGACCTCAAGAAATCTATAGACTAAGAAGGGGACAAGAGAAAGACGATAATATTATCTGGTAAGGAGTTACTGTAGAAAAATGATCCCAGGGTTCTAATTCTAGTGAACGATTATAAAAGACATTTTTTTTTTTTTTGTCCTGCACCCTGTCCCAAACCCCATTCTCCAAAAGTAGATTGGTCAAAGTTTTTTTCTTTAGAAGACTATCTAGGAATAATTCACACACACACACACAGACACACACACACACACCTGTGAACTGGAAGGCAATCCTATAAGAGAAGCAAAGAAAAAGATGGATTTATATTAAATAATCATCTTAAAAATATGTTAAATAGGGCTGGGCACAGTGGCTCATGCTAATAATCCTAGCACTTGGGGAAGCCGAGGTGGGAGGATTGCTTGAGGCCAGGACTTCAAGACCTGTTTGGGCAGCATAGCGAGACCCTGTCTCTACAAGAAAGTTAAAAAATTAGCCCAGTCAGGTGGCTCATACCTATAGTCCTAGCTACTGGGGAGGCTGAGGTAGGAAAATCTCTTGAGCCCCAGAATTTGAGGTTGCTGTGAGCTATGATCATACCACTGCACTCCAGCCTGGGTGACAGAG
This sequence comes from Propithecus coquereli, assembly GCF_000956105.1. Lineage (NCBI taxonomy): Eukaryota > Metazoa > Chordata > Mammalia > Primates > Indriidae > Propithecus > Propithecus coquereli. The sequence goes on along the minus strand of NW_012152285.1, from coordinate 975,679 downwards.
TGAGACCCTCTCTCTCTCTTTCTCTCTCTCTTTCTCTCTGTGTCTCTCTCTCTCTCCATATATTTTATTCCATATATACACACACACACATACAAACACACACACATATATATCTATATATGTTAATATATATACATATGTTAAATAAGGATTGTAAAGAAATTTATAATATATTAAGCTTAAAAGAGCAATGTGTTTTGAATTATTCTCTTTCCAGAAAAACAAGCAAATAAAACTTCTCTCTATGACATGAATGCAGGTTTGTGTGTGTATGAGGATGGGAAGAGGAATGCTGACCACCAGTTATCACAAGAAGCCATAATTGGATGGGGTGAGTGTGTCAAAGATTAGTGTTGTGTTTATGCATCTCTGCATGCATTATTTCACACATTGCACCAAGCATCAGTTCCTTTTGTAATCTGAAAGACATCAACATGGAAAAAAGTGGGAAATATTTTTAAAAGTGAAATAAAACCTACTACATCAGATTGCAAGACTAGTTTAGGAATCAAAGATAGAGTCACAGAGAATGACAAATATGAATGTTCATGTGTAGGGACAATTTAGAATGCAATTGGGATTGTTTTAGAAAATTCAGGAAACATGTACTGCCATACATGCCCTTTTCTTTATTATTACCTAAGGAGGAAGGGAGGCAAGGGAGAAGGAAGGAGCAACGTTTACTGAATATACTTGACTAAGTGTCAAGCCTTGTATTCAGAACTTTATGTATTCAATACTATCAACACCCCTAGAAGGAAGGTGTTATTATCTCCACTTTACAGAAAAGGAAACAAAGGATCAGAAATGCCCATATCTTACCCAAGGTAACCCCGTGCAACATCAAAGTTAATGTTTTTTCTTTATGCCACTGTGGTTGGAACTCTACCTTACACATTTATTAAATTAAAACATTTAAATTACAAAGGTTTTTTTAAAAACATTGTAAGCACACATTTTTCCTCGAGGAGATATGTATCCACAATTCATATTCTCTCTCGTCAGAGTGGAAAACCCTGACTGGAGGTGAAATCGGTGCTGATATTACCCCTTTTATTCCCTGCCAGAAATAGGTATAAAGAATATGGAAAAATATATAGATAGGACAGGGAGAAATAGTTCCAATTTGATTCCTGATCTTAGTCAAAAATTTGGTCCTTGGTTTTGTCTCAGGAAGTCACATGACCTCAATTTTACTAATTACAGAATGTATGTCACCCAAGATTCAGTTCTTTAGTTCAAAAGAGAACAGTAACGGCTGACAGTTATTAGACATTTCCAATGAGTTCAATATTTCAGTTATCTACAGTTTTTACCACAATGCCGCAGGATAGGTGTTAACACCCACTATTTACCAAAAAGAAAACAGGTTCTGAAAATGAATAAATTTGCCAAATGTGGTAGATCTAACACTCCAGCACGATCATGCTGGCCTATAGGATTGTGAAGAAAAAAAAAAGTCAGAATGGGCTTTTCTTTTCTATTTAAAATTTCTTGTCTAATCTAGTTCTACAGATTAATTGAAGGGGGGTGTGTGTCCTTTGGAAAACGTGTATATTTAAATGGCCGACAAAATGTTGTGAGCTTTTATACCAGGATGTCAATAAAAATGTTACTAAAATTATAGAGAATGTGAAAATCCCATTTAGAAGACAGTAGTAGAGAAAAGTGTTAAAATTCACCTAAAACACCAGCAAAACCTTATGTTCTCAAAGTACTTTAAGAAGCTTGTCATGTTTTTTCTTCATAAATTTTGGTTTTATGCTAGTAGTATTTTGAGTTTTAATATTTTTATCTGTGCTGTTTCTATTAACTGAGCCAGCCTGTGTTCAGAATGAACCCCAAGGCCGGGCGCGGTGGCTCACGCCTGTAATCCTAGCTCTCTGGGAGGCCGAGGCGGGCGGATTGTTTGAGCTCAGGAGTTCGAGACCAGCCTGAGCAAGAGCAAAATCCCGTCTCTACTAAAAATAGAAAGAAATTAATCGGACAATTAAAAATATATAGGAAAAATTAGCCGGGCACGGTGGCGCATGCCTGTAGTCCCAGCTACTCGGGAGGCTGAGGCAGAAGGATCACTTGAGCCCAGGAGTCTGAGGTTGCTGTGAGCTAGGCTGACGCCACGGCACTCTAGCCCGGGCAACAGAGCAAGACTCTGTCTCAGAAAAAAAAAAAGAATGAACCCCAAAAGAGAAAATACACCCTCCAATGTTAAGTTTTCCCACTCAATTGCAAAGCTGAATTCTAAATTATGAAGTTGTAAACCCTACTGACCTCTAACAATATCCCTTTTCCTACAAGACACACAGTACACTATTCAAGTATCTGTCAGAGGAGATAACTCTGTAACTATATCTAGATGCAGACAAAAAAGGAGGGCACAACCCATGGTTTTTACCATGCACTGTTCGAGTGATTATTTTGCTTAATGTCTGCTTGCAAACTCCCCAAAGGCATGGAATTTCCCCATGTCGTTCCATGCTGCTTTATCAGGCAGTCTTTAGAACAATGCCTGGCACATGCCAGGCTCTCAACACGTGTTTGTTGAAGAAATGAGTGAGGCCACTCAACCAGACTGGGCAGAGCGCAGGAGACAAATGGAAGGAAAGTCTGAATGAACGAACGGGTGAGGGTTAGACCAGCAGAAGGGGCGGTGGTGATGGGAGGAGGCATGACAGTGGCCTAGAAGGACTGGGAAAGAACCGTGACCTAGCATTTCTCTCTACTTGGATGCTCAACTCCAAACCTTTGACTCAATCACTTGTGATTTAATTTGAAGCTTGATATAATCATCATGATCTCCGTTGTAATTACAGCAAATAGAACAAAGAGGCAACGTCTAAGGTGTGCTAAGCAAAGGCATTTCCCAACTGCACTTGGGAGATACCACAGAAAAAAATGTTTCTTACTTTGAAATTCTGAAGAAATCACCATACCACTTTTATTTAAATTGATTGACTGTGGCAAAATGGTTCCACCTAGAAATAAGGCATTTCTAATAAGTTAGCTGGTACTAGTATGATGATAGTATGAATCTCCACATTAAAAAAAAATTAACTAATTTTATTTATTGCATTGTCTCTTCACCTGTGTTACCTTGAAGGGAGCTGGGAAGCTACAGCAGATGCTGTATCTGTCAAGACCCATAGGATCTTGCATGTCTAAAATTTAGAGATGAGGGAGAAATCTGGGTTATTCATCTGTGTTTTGTCCTAACTTCTGTCTACCTCATGATCACATTTCTAAAATCTTGGTAACGTATTTTGCTATCTTCTTTTGCTTCTATCTGTAACAGATGCTATTAGTAGCAGGATTATCCCAGCTAACATTGGTTCTCAAGGTTATATTGCAGTATCTGTTAATTAATCCCCTTCCTAGTCCATCCTCCTGCCTTTTGGTATTGTTGTGTTCCTTTTTCCATGTTATCCTTTAAAATAAAACAAAAAGATAGCTAAAATTGATATTGTTTGTCAAAATTGATATTGATGTCCTGAACAAAACACTTTTCAGGAGCACATCACTCCCTACCTTTTCACTTCAATACCTTTTCAATTTTACCATTCAGGGAACAGTAAATAAGTAACATAGACTTCCTTTGGTTACATTCTCTCTAGCCTCAAATACAGACATAGAAATATAAATCAAAACATAAGTCTTAAAAACAAGAAACTAATTGTACCTTTGTGTAGGATTAATTTCAACTTTTTATAATATCTCATGGCTGGGTATAGATTGTCTAAATATGATTTCTTCTATCTTAAATGTCATCCCCTGGAGCCACAGTCTGAGTATAGCCCATACAAGGCCTTTCATTTTCAAGAGTTATTTTATAGTTGTCATTTGGCTTGTGAATGAGAACATATACAATGCTCTATTAATGATCCCTAAACTAGAACATTCCAGGCATATGGCAGTGAGCAGAGAAGCAGACTAGAGCTGAGAAGAAATTATGTCCTTTTAGTAATGGTGACAAAGCCTACACAACAAGTGGAAGTTCTATGAACAAGCCGTTTTGATGGAGCTCTTCCATAGAAGAAAATGTTTCTGCCTTGATGAAGAGACAAGGTAATTATTACTAATGAAGATCTGAAAGATATTTTAGAGTTTCCTTAGAGTGTCCAACATTGTCCTTTTCTTGCTACATAATGATAGATAAAAATAATTTTTGACTATAAAAGTAATCCATATTTGTTGAAAATAAATTATATAAAAAGAAGTTAGACACCTCTCTCCCCATCCACCTAGTGAAACCTCTACCATCTCCCAGAGAATAATAATTTGGTGAATAACTGGTTCAAGAAAATTGTATTTGGGAGGAAGAGTAGATATTGTAAAGAAAATTTGAAGCAAGCTATATACAAAGAACTGAGTTATTATTAACCTAGCATCTCTTTCAGTGAGCAAAAGTGCTTATGAAAAGCACTAATAACACAGAACACATAATTTTCTGCTGCTTCTCTCCCCAAGGAATTGATTATTCCAAATTATCTAGTCTTAAAACTGTAGCATCATTTTTCACTACTCTCTTTCTCAGACTCTACGCATCCAACTGGTTGAAATGTCTTCCCAATTCTACCTCCTTGAATGATTCTTCTATCTGATGTCTCCTCTTCATTTCCACTGCCACTCTCCCAGTTCAGATCTCCAATCCTCTTACTTGAATGGCTATAGGAGCTATCTCATAGGTCTCTATGACTCTGGATTTTCTCTGCTTTCATCAATGATACATATTTACAGCCAAATTAGTTTTCCTAAAACATAGCTCTACCTCTGTTACCTATTTCTCTAATAAAATTTTAAAAAGTTTCATTGAGGTATAATTTACATACCATAAAATCCACCTGTTTGAAGGGTATAATCCAATCATTTTTACTAATTTACAGAGTTGTGCAACCATCAACACGTCCAGTTTCAGAACATTCCCATTGTCCTTACCCTCTCATGCATGTTTGTTTTCAATCTCCACTCCCTGCCATCAACCCCTGCCAACCACTAATCTGCATTCTGTCTCTATAGATTTGCCTTTTCTGGACATTTCATGTAGGTGGAACCATACTATATGTGGTCATTTCAATCTAGCTTCTTTCACATCACATAATATTTTTGAGATGTATTCCTGTTGTAGAATGTATTAATAGTTAATAGTATGCCACTCTATGGATATAACACATTTTGTTTATTATTCATTCAAAAGTTGACAGACATCTGAATCATTTCCAGTTTAGTTCTATTATGAATAATGCTGCTGTGAAAATACACTTACAAGTTTTGGGGTAGACGTATGTTTTCATTTTTTTCTTGGATATATATCTGGAAGTGGAACTGCTGGATCATGTGATCACTCTATCATTAACCATTTGAAGAGCTGCCAGACTGTTTTCTAACGCGGCTGCACCATTTTACACCCCTTTCAACAATATATGAGAGTTCTAGTTTCTCCACATCCTCACCAATGCATGTTACTGTCTTTTAATTATGGCCATTCTAGTAGATGTGAAGTTGCATCTCATGGTTTTAATTTGCATTTCCCTAATGACTAATGCTGCTGAGCATCTTTTCCTGTGTTTGTTAGCCATTTGTATATGAAATGTCTATTCAAATGTTTCCTTCTCTTTTGAAAAAATGGGTTGCCTGCTTTTTATTGAGTTGTAAAAGCACATTATTTATTCTGGATACAAGTCCTTTGTTGGATTTGTGATTTGCAAATATTTTCTCCCAATCCATGTCTTAGGATTTCATGTCTCTACTGATATTTTTAATGCTATATTTTAAATTTAAATTTTGATTTTGTCAAATATAGCAATTAAAAAAATTAAGTGTCATACATTTTGTGTTCTATCTTAATTCTTCACCTAACCCAAGGTCATGAAGATTTTCTCCTGTTTTCTTCTAGAAAATTTATAGTTTTAGCCTTTATGTATAGAGCTATTATCCATTTTGAACTAACTTTTTTGTGTATGGAATGAGATAAAGGTTTACATTTATCTCTTTGCATGTGGATATCCAATTGTTCCAGCACCATTTGCAGAAAAGAAAATCCTGCCTCATTTGTTGAAAATTGATTGAAAATTAAAAGATTTTGATGATTCCATACTGCCTGCTGAAGGCACTTAAACTCTCCAGCGTGACATTAAGGCTCTCCCACTCCCAACATCAGGGCTACATCACAGTTTAGTCACACCCAGTGTTATCTTTCACTATTTACTTTGCATTACTCTCTTTACCAATTAACCTAAATTATTTGATTTCTAGCATGTGTTATGTTTTCCAGTTCAAGCTAGTTAGTTTACAACCTTATTCTCCCTCATTCCTAGGTGGTTAAATCCTATCCATTCATTCACAATCTCGCTTCAATGCCACCTTTTCTAAGAAGCCTTTCTCCCTGCTAGATGTGATCTTTTCTCTTTTGTATGGCCAGGGCTCTCACTCTGTCCCTCTTTTAGGTAGGTACCATTTTCTACAGTGCATTATAAATATTTCTGAAAATGCCTTATCTCCATGATAAGGTTAAAAGTTCTTTGAAGAGAGGGTTTGATCTGTGTTTAATTGATCCTCAATCACTATTTTTTGATTGAACGACTGAATGAATAATATTACATATAACTGCCTTTATAGGTTTACTGGAAAGGTATTTGCTGGTAGTCATACAGACTGCACTATCTAAATCCAGATCCCAGGAACTTTGCTTGCTTAAGTCCCACAAAGATTTGCTAATTCTTCAGGAGAGAGTTACCGAGTCTGATTAAAATGTTTTTTCTTTTATCAGAAGGGTGAGACTCTTATCTGTTGTTTTCCAAGGGTTTGCTGGTGTTTTTAAACATAAAGATCAAAGGGTCCCCCCCCCCAACCCCGCAACCAATTGTAACATATTTCAGAAAGTTCAATGTGAGGAATATTGTATTCTAATGTGAATTATTTCAACGTGAATCCTGAACATTATTCACAGTTACTCATTTGACATTTTGAAACAGTGGCAAGACAAATGTATTAGATTTGCAGGTAGTTGTGAATGTTTCCATTGGCTAGTCAATATATTTTTCTTTTCATAGCAACATTTGAAACGTAGGCACTCTGACTCACACCTTTTCATTAGAATCTGTGTTTGCAAAGATTTTTTTTTTCTAGAAACCTGCTAATAAAGTTTCCAAAGAGCAGAGGAGAAAAAAAAAAAAAAAAAAGATTTGTTTTGATGCTTGAGAACACTGGGGGCATAAGAAGACAACCTGGCAAGGAAACTTACTACATTCTGACTTCAGGGATTTGCCAGCATGGGAGAGTCTTCAAAAGTGAGATAGAAATTCAGGATAAAACAGGGAGATTTAAAGTAGGGTGATCTGGAGAATGACAAAAGGATCAGAGGGGAGTTGGGGAGGATTATGGAAGAAAGAAGAAAAGATGATATGGGTAAAGTCTTTCCATAGAGTTAAATAAGCTTTAGGCAATTATCTGAACTTTCAAGGGAATTATGTTAACCGCACATCTAAATTTGTTGAAGTTCCTCCATTGTAGCTAGTATCTAGTTAAGGTTTGCATGGTAAACTTGCTTTCTTGTGCCATGAGGTGCTTGCAAGTCTAAAAGATTCAGTAAAATCTTCAAAGTAAATCTGTGTTCACCAAAGCAATTTGCAGGCCTGTTTACAAGAGTTCCATCTGTCTCCTAGACTATCTCTGACAATGCAAACTTTGGACATTACATCTGTTGTTTGAACACGGAGCTCATTTTGTCAAAAGGAACAAGATTTCATTCTGACCCACAATTTTAATGAGTATCTTGGTAAGAATTTCTGAGTCTTCCCTAGAAAATAAAAGTTAACTAAGCAAGTCATGGACATGTCTGGCTTTGACAATTGAATAATTAATGTGATCTGCAAAGATAATTCTTGGTTGCCAGAAAAATCATTAGAAGCATCATTTAGTTTTGCATATCTTACTGTGGCTCAGAATCTTAAACATACCCAGACGGAAATAAAAATTGAAGCACTACAATAATCAGATTGTAAATTGAAACAAACAATGAGGAAGGAGAATTTGTCAAAAATGAAGGGAGGGGCAGAAAACGTGGCAAATTTGTATGAGTAATGCAAATTCTCAACTGCTTTCCCTTATGCTTGGTATATATGTATGTTTGGGTTCAGATGTTACTAGTTGTAGTTTGTCAGTGGCTATGTATCAGAACAGAGCATAAGGGTTTTTAGATACCTTTTATCATACTCAAACAAACCTTTCTCATTCCACAGTCAGATATTTTAGAATCCACAAAAAAACGGAATTCACTGGAAGGAAATGACTTTGTAGTTACCTGATGAAGCAATAGGAATCACACAACTTTCATTGAATTGCTGAGGGTAAAGTAGATTGCTGGCCTTTCATCTTTTATCTTTGAAATTGGTCACCCAGCAGTAGCTTTGTTAAATCTGACACATCTTGAATTTGCTTTTTTTTTTGAATTGCAAATTTAGCAGCTAGTGGTTTTATCTTTTTCAGTGCCTACATTTCCACATTTTGAAGAGACTATTTTTTCTTTTTTTCCTTTCTTTTCTTTCTCTCCCCCCCTTTTTATTTTAATAGATTTAGAGAGTACAAATTGAATTCCGTTACATGTGTATATTGCACGTGGTAAAGTCTGGGTTTTTATTTTTAATGAGCTTATTGTTAAGTACTTTAAAGCTTGTGGCATTCAGTTTTTAACAGGTTCAATTGGACATCTTCCCCCAAACACAGAATATGTGTTTATAAAACATACAGAAATAAAAGGTAAGAGGAATAAATATGAGGCATTTGTGATATATGGAAATACATTTTGAAAAGAGACAGCATTGAAAATAAGGAAGGAAAGTTTAGCCACAATATTTAAAATATGCAATAACCTGGGTTCAGATAGCTTTACTTTTCTGTTCTCCTGGCACTGGATGAAATATTAATTCTATTTTAGCTGGAAAATAAACAATCTCCTACACACACAATCCATGCATTTGTTTTCTAAATTAATCTTCTAATTCGGATTTTTTCATGTGAGGCTGACTGAACAATCGTTAGGATTTCATGTTTATAATTTTTAGTTGTTTTATTTTAGGAGATAAATCGTCAGACTCAATCAGCTTTAGAAATTGTTTTTTGCAGAAGTGAATGTAACTTTAATTTATTGGTTGTATTTCCTTCCTCAGTTACTAATTACTGAAGATTAATGTTTTCAAACAAGGCCTTTTCCCCATATAATCCATCTCCTCTTACTGCTTCGATCTAGCAAGAAGGCTGCTGAAAGAGGTCATAATCCTTTTGTTTGCAATATTATAATCTAGGACACTAGGAATGTTTAGTGTGGAATGATTGCAGTAGGAATCTTGGTGAACAAATAGAATGTATAGATCATGAAAAAAATCAAGTTTCTCTGGTGAGTGAATGAACTGTGATGGATTGTTTTTTTCAGCGGGCTAAAAATCTGCCTTTCAATCGAATCTTGAAACAGACTTGAAGCTCCCTAAAAATAGCACACAAGACCACTACATGATATTGTGTAAACTCTACTAAAGCAGGAGTTTCATTACCCACTTATCTCTAAATCATACCAGTTGCATTAAATTTGACTGAGAGAAGTGCCTTCTTCTTGGGGTTGGCCACCATGGGAATTTTATCAGCATCATAGACATTTAAGTATTGATCAATTATTCTCTATTTCCTTTATTTATTTCCATGCTTTTATGATTTTTGACCCATATATTTATTTTTTAACTTTCATAATTTTATGACAACTTGTAAGTTTCCTTTAAAATTCATTATAGTCAGTCGCTTTCAGTTTCCTTCAAATATCTATATTTGGAAAGAGGCTTTTGAAGGTCCATACACTATTGTGAGCTATAAGGGTATTTCCTTATTTCTCTCTTTTGTGACAGCTCCAAAAGCAATCAATGCTGAATCTTAAGAATTTTTAAACTAATTTAGAACCTAAAAGTTGTTTGTTCTGAGACATTTCCAAGAATTCAAACCCTGGTCCCACTGAATTTTACATTTTTTGTAGAGGATCAAATTAGATAATTATATGGAAATGCTGCGAAAGAATGGAATGGCCAACATATGTAAGATGTGATTATTGTTATGTATATAAAGCTGAAGGAAAAAAGGAATACCTACCATTAAAATTAAACAAATATAATTAAGGACAATAGGAATTATAACTCTTTGGAAAAGGAATGGTAATTCATAGGTTCACCCTGATAATAGATAGTGATAATAAATAGTTAGATAACTAGCTAGATAAGCAGAAAAATGAAAGAGAAAGGAAGCTTTTTTGGTATAAAGTTAACCTATAATTGTGAAAGATGTGGTGGAGTTGGAAAATCACCATATTTTTTATCTTCATAGTGAAGATTCGCTTGGGCATGAATCATCAATGGATGCTAAATCTACAGAGAAAAGATTGATGAGAAGCAGGCTATATGCATGATCTTAACATGACTCCCACAAATTTCTTATGAGTTGCAAGGGGGAAAAATAGTAACTATACAGTTGAGAAACAGAACAACACTCTGACTACATGATCAAAATAAATATCACCAGGAATAATAATTTGGAGGCACACTATGTTCCTGAAGGGATGCCTACACCAAATCTTATGAGGAAACACACAAACCCAAGGGAAGGAACAGCTTATAAAATGACTGATGTGTGTTCTAAAAATGCCAGTGTCATGAAAGTCAAATATTACTACTATTAATAAAGCTGAGGAACACTTCCAAATTAAAGGAAACTAAAGGACATGACAACTAAATGCATTACATAGTCCTAGACTAAAGGTTTGAGGGGAGGCTCTTAAGTACAATATTGGAACAATTGACAAAATTTGCAATGGACAGCAGATTAGATTTTTAAAAAGTGTTGTATAAATGCTACATTTTGGATTTAATAACTATTCCGGTTACAAAAGAGAAAAATCTATGTTCTCAGAAAATACATACTGAAGTATTAAAAAGGGAAGAAGCATGATATATACAATGTGTTATCTTAAAAATCAGGAAAAATGTATATTGCATATATATTATATAAATATAGAGATATATAGCCAAATCTAAATAATTTATATAGTTATATAACATATGATATGTAACATATCATATATAATATATTAGTATGTATTTTATGATATCTGATATAAAATATAGAATTTATTATACACGTATACAATATATATGTATGTAATATTTATGTAGATATGGAGAGAGAATATGGGAATTCTCTGCATTATTTTTGAAACTTTTTTATAAGTCTGAAATTGTTTCAAAATAATTGTTTTTTGAAATGTGATTCAGTTTTATAAGTTTTTTAATATTTAGCACATTAAAAACACATATGCATATATGTCTATATATTATTTATGGAATAATTCTGTTTGAATTACAGTCTGCAGAATTATCTCTCCTTTAATTAGAAAGTAATTTGAGATCTATCTTTCTGGCCTATAGTAGTTACCCATTAAATATTTATTTGTTTGAATGCATAAATGAATGAATCTCAAGGTGGGTCTTCCCTATCTGTTTCTTGTTTGATTTTTTTACTCTAATTCTTGTAGAGATTTTTATTCACTCCTAATCAGTTTTATGTTGTGGACATTGTACAGTGTTCCAGTCTGTGAGGGCATTTTGAACAACTTTCTCATGTATCATTACTCATTGTGTCCCCAAGATCTGTGTCATCCACACGTTTAAAACATATTCCCACATCTTCATCTAAGTTGACTGGAAAGGGGCAAGTTCAACATCAGAGCCTTGCTGAAAGCTATTATAAATTTTCCTATTGTTGCATCTCACCTAACAGCTTCAGAAACAGTGTGTAGACTTAGAGAGCTCACATTTCTTGAGTTCATCCATGAAAAAGAAGACATGAGACTGGCTAGAGAGGAGAGGACAGAGAATCTACAAAGAACCTGCCAGTGACAAAAAGCCAAAGAAGGGAATAAAGTCAAGGCCTGGAGAAACAAACTAGAATCAGGCAAAGCAGATTTCAGATGAAAAGGAAGGACTAGCACTCAGGCAGGCCAGGTACGGTGGTGCAGAAAGGAGAAGACAGAGGAGAGAATGTCTAGTATTTACGGAATCGTCTTGGAGCCACACATCCTCAGACTCTAGACTCCATGTGAAAGGGGCTGGCAGGTGGGTTACCAACAGGACGTGTGATAATGCAGGGCATTCCAAATGTAACCAACGATAAGGAATGTCTAGGAGTATCAGTTTAAAAATCAAAATTGTGGGCCTCGCTTTCACATCTACTGAATTGCAAACTCTTTTAAGACAAGTCTCAGAATCAATATTTTTAATAAGTGACCCAGATGACTCTTATCAGACAAGTAATGGAAACAACTGCTGGACGCAAAGGTACCAGAATGTTTAAAAAAGAGTTTAAGGGTGCTATGAGCAAATTGAAAAAAGAAGAGTGTGGGTATTTATTCTCATGGTTCTATTCTGAGTAAAATTTTAAATGGATAGCAATACAGATCTGCAATTTCTTCCCACAATTCCAAAATTCACAAAGCTCTTGATTTAATAGCAAAACCTGATCTGCTACAGACTTTGCTAGGGGTATTGTGTACTATATACCACATTTGCTATACAGTATTGCCTTTCTAAAATCTGTAAAATATTGAATTCAGGAAAACATCTGGTCCCAAGGGTTTTGGATAAGTGATTATGCTCCTATAATTATGCTAATAAGAATAGCAAATATTTATTGAGATTAACTATGGTGCTAGTCACTGTAGAAAGTACATTATAGTCATTATCACATTTAGTAATTGCAACAACCCTGTAGGGTTAGTTTGGTAGTATTAACATTTATCAATTTATAGAAAAAGGAAAGTGAAGCTTTGGGAATTTAAATAACTTTAATGTTCAAGGTCACACAGCTTGTTAAATGACAGAGGAAGGATTCAATCCTAGGCTCTCTGACTCCATAGTACACGTGTTAACCATACCATTATTCAAACAACGGCCCAGATAAAATATAAAACTGTTCTCTCTTGTGTATACCCAGTGATTTAGAGAGTGATAATAAATGTGGCCTGCATTTTGTACTGCATTTGAGAGATTGGAATGAATCAGAGGGCTCTTTTTCCTGCACTCCTTATATGTGAGAGAGAACAGGATGTTAGGGAACCAGAGCTTTCATTATCTTCAGAATACTTTTCAGACCATCCTTATGCAGTACAGAAGAGAGAAATGGATCAGAAGTGACAGATCCTGGTTTTCTGTGGGCCCCTTAGAGTAGAAAATCATCTCTGAGACCAATGATGCAATGAACTCAAAACTTGGGCTAGGCTGCTGATTTCATCTACAGGGAATAGCGTGGTTTTAGAAGCCAGGCCATCTCTGAAAAACTGAGCATGAATGAATGAAACTTTCAGCCCTGTGGTTTATCAGTATGACTCCCCATTTTAGAAGCACGTAGAGATTGCTTATATAAGATTGCACCTATACGATATTCTAAGGAAAACATCTATTATAGCTCCTGAATGCTCACCTCTCTAATGCACTCTCATGTGGGTGACTACACATGTGTGTGCGTGCTCAGACACACACACATTCAGACAGGGCCACAGTAAAAAAATATGCCTTTTTCTGACAAGAAACAAGGACCACCCTCATCCTGTCATTTGGACCGTAGGGGATCTAAATTAGTAGTCTTTAGAGTGTGGGAAGAAAACACTAGAACTTCTATTTATGTTTATTTTTTCATTATTTCAAATTTGCATTTTTAATTTATATACTGTGCATACTGTTAGTACAGTAGCCTATTTCCATTTATAAATAAATACAGGCATATTAAAAAGGGTAGGAAATGAATAAAGTTTGGATTCCGCTGAGCTAGATAAAGAAACAAATGAATGTTTTCATTTAGTAAATAGTTTGAAGGAGTGAGATAAATACACAATGCCTGGCATTCAGTCTGTAGAATTTTCAGATTGAAGGTTCACATAACAGTTATAGCTTATGGTTGCGTATAACAGGCTTTGCACAACTCCAGGGGGGCATCCTTCATGACGTGGTCATCAAAGATAACTACACTTAATCTATTTTCCTGAAGATGGCAGTGAAGTACCTCAAGGAAAGGACACTTTTCTAAGCCTTTGAGGTAGGGGGCAGGGATGGTTCCCACACAGGGCATACTAACTCCTCTCCCTCTTTCACACCTGTACTCCTGCCCAGAGATTGTGAACAGAGGGCCAAGAGATCATATACTCAGGTTCCTCAGTCACGATATAGCTTCAGCATTCCAGAGAAACAATGTTAGGCTTTGATCGTTGTATTTTGAAATCAAGATTCATTATACTAACACCATTTCCTTAATTTACAGATCTGATGATCATAATGAATAATGAATAATAATAAACAATGCCTTGCATTATATATGTTTAGTGAATCCATGCCTGCTCCTAGTGAGCTTTTACAGGCCATGAAGTTACCTGTTTCAGAGGTTTTTTTCTGGGAATTGAGTAAGTTTATTATTAACTGGTATTATAGTTTGACCCAGAGCTTGATATTTTTACTCTTGTCTGACACATCTTGTAGATTGTGAACATCTCTAGAGAGCAAATACCATATCTTGTCTGTATTCTTTAATTTTTCATAAAATGCTCGTTATTGTGTAATACAAAATAGTATAATATACGGTGAATATAAAGCTCAATTAATGTTTACTAATTAACTATGGGGTACAATGTACACTATTCGGGGGATAGGTACACTAAAAGCCTAGACTTCACCACTATACAATATACTCATGTAACAGAATTCAGCTTGTACCCCCTAAATCTATTAAAATTTTTAAAAAGGAATAAAAATCATAAGAAATGTTTACTTCTAGGAAAGAAATGCAAGCATTTAGATAACATAATGAATTTTCCACTAAGTTGGCAAATATGCCAATATCATATTCAACAAGAAAAATTTATTGTGTACCCACAAGAGACTTTTTGGAAAGGTAAGAATGTAAAGTATTTCATTATGAAAAATGCGCAAACGAAAAGTATTTAGTTTGTAAATTTTTAATTTATGGGGTTTAGTTTTTAATTTATGTTCTCATCCAAGGAAATTCTGGGCAGAAAAAAAAATACCTGTAATCAAATCCTAGCTCTGTGATATATACCAACCATGTGAACTTGAGCACATTACTTTACTACTCAGTTTTCTCATCTATAGTTTGGGAAATATAATGTCTTCCTCCAAAGATAGGTGTGAGGATGAAAACTATAACTTACAAAGGGTGCTTAACATAATTCCTGATACCTCTGCCATGAACAGAAAATTTATATGCTTGTTTATATTAATGTTTGGGCCCCTTTCTCTGTGCCAGCTCAGTAGGGTACTTTTTTTCCATCCCATTAAATCACCCTCCTTTTCCTAGTTCTAAGAGATGACAAGGAGATTCTGTGCTCAGGCTTCCAATCAACTTGTTTCTCCTCAGACTTCAGGACACCTTTTGAAGTTAATTTCAGTTCTGTTTTAGAAAAAGCAGATATCAAAAAGAAGGATGGAACAAAAGCCCTGGATTTCATGTTTCCTGAATTATGAAAAAATTCTGTGAATCTGCTTGCTGTTTTCCCAGTCATAGCACCTTGCTTCATTTAAGGAGGAAAAAAAATTAAAAGGATTAATCCAATTCTTTTTTTTTTTTTTTTGAGACAGAATCTCACTGTGTTGCCCAGGCTAGAGTGAGTGCCGTGGCGTCATCCTAGCTCACAGCAACCTCACACTCCTGGGCTCAAGCGATCCTCCTGCCTCAGCCTCCCGGTTAGCTGGGACTACAGGCATGCGCCATTCTATGTATTTTTAGTTGTCCGATTAATTTCTTTCTATTTTTAGTAGAGACGGGGTCTCGCTCTTGCTCAGGCTGGTCTCGAACTCCTAGAGCTCAAACAATCCGCCCGCCTCGGCCTCCCAGAGAGCTAGGATTACAGGCGTGAGCCACCGCGCCTGGCCGGATTAATCCAATTTAAAAAGGAACTCCTTAATAAGCTCCCATTAGGGGGTGCCATGTTGTGCAAAGGACTATTATTAAGCATTTATATGGCACTTTGTATTTACAAAGTAGTTTATAATTACTTTTAGCAGTAATTTATAATTTACAAAGACTCTGAGCTAAATTGATATTGTTATCTCCATCTCATAAATGGGGAAACAAAGGTAGTTAAGTCGTCATGTAATTTGTCTAAGACTCCAAGAAAGAACTACCTCAGAGTCATCAGTTTTCCAAAAGGAGATATGATCTCAGCCTTTTCTCCTAAAAAAGAGGTAAAATAAAATACCAAGACCCCACTTATCACAGTCATATTACAGAGTCACTTTTGTGGGTATTTATGTCTTCAGGGTGACCATCTAATACTTGAATTCTGCTTTTTATACTAGGTGTTTGAAGCCTTTGCTAGCTCAGTTGCCCTCATCAGAAACATCTTTCACAGGAACCTAAGTGAAATAGGGACGTTTCTTTCCAAAAACAAACCTTTTCATCCTCCCAACCTTTACCACTCTGCAATTAGCAGTGCGTTCTCTGTAAGCAGTAGTTTAAGGGGTGCGGTAAGAAGTAAGATACTTCCTGTGGAGGTCTAGAAGTCCCCAAATTGGTCTAGGAGTAGCATGCACCCCTGGAACAAATTGGCCTGTCTTGCTTCAAAAAGTCTAGTGTGTAGGGGCATTTTCTTTCCTTGAAAGTCAACTCTTAATTATCCACAAACAGAATTTCTCCTGTTAATTAGCTTCATTCTCTTCTTCATACCATCCAAATGATTTCCCAGTACTCCAAAATGCTAGGTGATCAAAGTTGTTCAGAATCAAGCATGCAACCTACTTTCAAATACTTCAGCAAAAAATAAATAAACATGTTTTGTACAATAAAAATGTATTTACTTAATCCTCACAGTAATGATTTATGTTTATATTAGGTATTTACTAATATCTTCACATAAACAACATATGGTTAAGTAAAAATACTATATTAAGTATTTAAATATTCATATATTTATTATACGGTAGACATACATATATAATTATAAACATGTATTATGCATAAATATATATTTATATAGCATATAAATATACATTTATTTATGCATAATAAACAATTTTATGTACATGTTTTACATTAATAAATGATATGTAAATATGTTATGTATTTATAATAAACATATGTATTATATAATAAATATTTATACAATATCTAATATAATTATAAGCATTTTTCCATTAACCATACATTTTTTATGTAAATATATTAGTTTTAGATAAACTGGATAAATGTATTTATTATAATTATTAAAACTATTTGAAAGCAAGTTTCAGGCATCATAATTCTTGAAAGACTTCACTCTTAAACATAGCATACATCTCCTAAAAATAAGGACATTTTTCTATATAACTATATTACAATATATACCTCAAAAGCATAACAATCATTCCTAACATGATGTAATACCCAACTTATATTGAAATTTCCCCTTTTTGTATCAAGAATATCTTTGATGGGTGTTTCTGTTTTGTTTTGAACCAGGAACCAGCCTGGGTTCAGCTGCTACCTTTGATTCCAAACTTAATTGACACCCAAACTCTCTCTTCCTCCAAAAAAGAATCTCCCAGGGTGAGTGATTGGTTGAATACATCTACAAATCCAGAATATGGAGCAAAGAATAGTTTCTGAAGAATGCCAGTGCAGCACAAGACTGGCACAGAGTGTGAATTAAATACCCAATTACCAAATGAAGGCCGCTGAGGAGGCATGACAAAGGCTCTGCTCATTAGGCAGGTGCAGCGTCAGATGGAGAGAGTAGGTATTATGAGGTTCTAGGAGATGAGTGATGGCACCAGGCACACATGTTTTCTTCTTTACAATTTGCTTCTCTGGATGCATGCTTGTGTTAGACTAAGATATTTACATAGTCAATTCCATAAACCCAAACAGATACCCACAGGCACACATAAGCATGCTCACACACATACAGAGGCAACGTGGGGAAGAAAGAGAGACAGAAATAAAGGAAGGGAAGAAAGGAGAAATGAAGGGAGGAAGGGAGATTGCACCTTTTTAAATCCAGTGTTTCAGGCTACCAACAAGGTCTCTTGGACATCAGCACATATAATAAGGAGTTGTCAATAAATCTCAAAGTAAGTGCTTTTTTTCTCTGTGAATGAAACTCAAAAGCATTTCCTCTCCTACTTGAAGGGCAAAAAGCCAATCAAGGAATCTAGAAAGGGATTTTCAGTATGGAGACTTTTGATCAGACTTTTCTCTCTAGCCTAGCTAGGATGATAACAAATCTGTTCAATAACTCTCACAGCCAGAATATTGGCACTGATAGATTGGAGAGACTATGGCTGCAGCTACAGAGGGTTAAAAGATTCCCTTTATAACTCTATCATTACATAGCTGTGTATCAAGCACTTATACCTAGTAAATATACCTAGTAAATAATCTCGCTGCATAATCTCTCTGCATATACCTAGTAAATAATCTCTCTGCATATTCGTTGGACTATCTGTAAAGTGAGGATGGTCATTCACCATGAGGACTTAGGAAAACAGGGTCTGAAAGCATCTAGCCTAGGGTCTAGCACAGCACAATGTGCTTAATAAATGCTAGCTTATGTTACAAATGCTATTTTCACTTGAGTTACATCTTGGGGGAGCAGAGTGCAGTGCATGAGAAACAAGCCGGGTTTCCATTTAATAGGAAATAGAATACAACGGAGTAAGAGAGGTGCACAGGTCTCTTGTGACTGATGATTCAACCCTCATCATAAGAAGTGATGGGGATTTTTAAGCGAAAAGGATCCAAGGTTTTAATCTGATAAATTTCACTTTAATTTTGAGTCTTTAAAAGGTGAAAAATTTATACGCTTTGAAGAGAAACCAGAGTCATTTTGAGTCTTTAGACTACTCTCATCAAATTTGAAGAATTCTTTTAAAATGCTTTACATCTTCCCGCTTGTCATCATTCTTTAAGGGCACAAGAGTCATAATATGACTACTGAGATGCACCTCCAGTAATCCTGGAAATAGGGTAAATATTGATGCATGCTAAATGGTATTTGACAATCTTAATTCAGCTCATCTTTAAAATAAGTAAGCAGGCTAAACAACATATGTTCACAGTGTTCTTAATTTTAAAAAAGAATTTACCAATCAAAATCTTATAACATTGATGAGTTTTAGAGAATGTCTTCAAGACACTGAAATTCTTAATGGATTTGGTCTTCAATTCTATCTTGCCAATCAATTTAATGAAAACATTTATATATCAACTCAATTTTTATCCTGAGTTAATGGCATCAATCCAAGTCAATAAGTATATCTGGTGGCCCTGATTTGTTCAATTTTAATAAGTTTTATTTAAACCTTTTAGGATAATATGTTTCTCAGATAGCTGCAATATCCAGTCTCTGTTTTCATCAATATGTTAAAGTTGTATTCCCTGCTTCCAAAAATATGCCCCTCTCTCCAAAAGAACCCTGCCAACAACAAAGCCATGCATCTCATTCAAGTCCACTTGTAAGGAAAACAAATAGCAATGCAGTGGCTATAAAACACAAAAAAGAAAACAAATTGTGAATGCCTTGTGAGAGATAATTTTGAAATTCTAGCTGTGAGTCCCTTATTAATCTAGAATAAATTATGCATAATAAGGTTTATTTTTATTCTATAATTAATACATATTGTCACTAAAGAAAAATTGGAAAATATAGAAAAGGAGAAAGAAGAAAAAGCAATGAGTGGATGAACTGTTTAATTGTAATTATCATCCTATCTCAAGTATAACCTAAGATAAAAATCATTCTTGCAATTTTGTAGTTTGGAACAGAGTGGGGAGAGGCAAAAGAAGGAAAGAGGAAAAGAATATTACACAACCTCAGGGAGATAAACGGCATACCTAAGAATGAGAGCTATGTTGTTCTTTACTCGAAATACTGTTGCTATTCAAGATCTGGGCCTTGCTTGGCCATAATCTGCCATTCTTGCCAAGCATGTGTGGTATTTTGGGGATGTGGACAAATCTCCACAGGAACTTGGCTGAGACTTACAGATATATTTTTACCTCCAACGGCAAACAACCAGGACATTAACTTGCTTTGCCATTTAGCACTTAACATTTGAACCACAGCAGGCCAGTCTAGTGTGGTCCTTCATGAACCAAAATTAGAGTGTTGTAATCTGCCTATGAGGCTTTGATTTTTTCCAAGATTTGTAAAGAAGGAGATCATAGAATTTAGATGTGGGTAGAACCTCAGAGATATAATTCATTTCTTCTATAAATGAAGAAAACTTGATTCAGGGGAAAGCACAGGATGAAATGTCTAAGATTTAATTAGCCATGAAGTTCTGAGCAAATCATGTACCCATTCTGAGACCCAGTCTCTTCATCTGAAAATTAATGTAATTAACCACACTCAGTTTCATGTGTCATTTAGTTGTCATATTCTAAGATCCAACAACCTATAATTTTGTGATTCTATGAAAGTGAAAAATTTAAGTAGTTTTGGATACAGAAACTTCATATGGAACTTTGGAATTTGAAATATGAATTTATTTTTCCCTTCGGTCAAGTCTTAATGCCTTAGACTGCCTTCGAAGTGGCTATGCTGTCTTGGAGGGAAAACGGCTTAGTATGAGCATGAGATACTGATTTTGGGGTAATATGGGAAACAGACACTTCATAGAATAATTCAGTACTATTGATATCTACCCTCATTTTCTCTCTTCTAATAAACACTGGAGGATGAAAGGATTGATGGGTAGCAACAGATATAGCCCCTTCAAACAAGGGTTGATTCATTACATGTTCATAAGAGGTAGGAGTAGTATAAAAATATCGGCACATATTGGACTTTTTTTTTGACAATTGTCTAGACCAGCAGTCCCCAACATTTTTGTCACCAGGGAACAACGTCATGGAAGACAATTTTTTCCATGGACAAGTGCAGGGTGGGGGGATGGTTTCAGTATGATTCAAGTACATTACATTTGTTGTGCAAACCTCTCTGCTAATGATAATCTGTATTTGCAGCTGTTTCCCAAGGCTAGCATCATGGCCTCAGCGCCATGTCAGAGCATCGGGCATAGTTTCTCACAAGGAGCACGCAACCTCGCATGCACAGTTTACACTAGGGTTCATGTTCCTATGAAAATCTAATGCCACCACTGTCCTGACAGGAGGTGGAGCTTATGTGGTGATGCGAGTGATGGGGAGCAGCTGTAAATACAGATGAAGCTTTGCTTGCTCGCCTCCAGCTGTGCGGCCCAGTTCCTAACAGGCCATGGACTGGTACCAATCCATGGCCGAGGTTGGGGGCCATGGTCTAGATCATTACTATTGAAACAATTAAGTTCAGTAAAAAAAGGAGAGAGAGAGAAAAAAAGTAACAGCTTATATTGTTTTATTTACTATATACAATTTTGAGAGGTCTGTGGTAATAGCACCATTCTTAGACATAATAAAATTGTAGCTCCCAGTGGTTAAAATAATTTGTTTATTTTGCCATAACTAGCTAAAAATAAAATGAAATTAAAGGGTAGAACCCAAAGTAGTTCTAATTATTTGATTATTCAATTTCTAGGAGTACCTGCTGGACAGTACCAATCTTTTCCTAATTCATTAGTTGCTCTGGCCAACCAGGCCAAAGACTTGCTCCTCATGCATTTCCATTTCTCCAACTTTGCACCCGGTTCCCACACTGTGGGATGAATTTGACCTAACAAAACCTATTTTCTTTAAGAAGTCTCTCCTGATTACACAACTCTCAAGTTTTCTCTCCTTTCTCTAAACTTTAAAAGTACTTATTGTTAGCACTACTCATTTGTCAAATAGTATTTAGTTTTTTGTTTCATTGGTCCTTTTCTCAGCAGTGGCCTTCTTACCATTCCATGTATAGTGAATCGTTGAGAGGAAGAGACCCTTTAGTGCTTAGAAAAGGTGGCATTAAACCTGCTGTAGGTATATGTCTCCTTTGGCATCTGAGATTAAAGGGACTTGTGTTCTACTTTGCATGGGTTTGGGATGGGCAACAATGGGCCTGATTCTTCCATTCCACCATCTTCTCATTCTCCCCAAAAGTGATACGAATTTTTAAAGAGGAAGAAATTAGCACCATTTGCAATCCTCCAAAAATAATTTGCTACTTAACTCTGCTTTTAATGAAAACTTGGTTGAAAATTAGAAGACCATTCTCTTCCTCTGTCTTTTGAAAACACAAACACCAAACAGAAAAAGACACAGGTCATACATATTCGCCTATTCTAGTCAATGATTTAAATATAAACACTTCACAGACAAAGAACCAAAAATAAGGGAAAGCATTGATTAGTGAACCTTGTACATCCTGTTCAGAGATCAAAGGGGCCAATGAACAGGGATCAAAGTAGGGGGAAATACAGAATGTGGCACCCTTGCAAAGCGACGTTTCTCACAATGTGGTATGGCTTAATCAGAGCCACTCTGTTCAGCAGCTGCAAAGAGGAAAAGGAAAACAACCCTGAAAATTATTAATTAGGTAAGCTTATGTTCTGTGTGTCTTTCATGAAACAGAGCCATTTCAGCAGCTTGTACCAGTTTTCAGTGATGAGGTATTTTTGGAGAAGGACAACCTGTGTTGCAGGTAGGTTCCTTTTAGACATGGGCACAAAAGCACCTTGTTGCAGCAGCCAGACAACCACACCTTGCATGACTCAGTCTGCAAAGCTCCGTTATTATGCATTGTGAGGATAGCTCACACCACAGGAACATGTTTCTCAGCTACTTCATCTGTGAAGGGTTAAAAAAAAAATCCTTTAAAGTAATAGATACCCAACTCAGAAGGTTACAAAGATTTAAGCAACAATGCTTGACATCTGAATAATGTTTTAGCGTTTTCAAAATGTTTTCATGCATATTCCTTCAGTTGATTAAGTAACATAACACTGGGACACAAAGTTGGTAATTAGCAGAGTAAGGATTTATGCATCCTCATATGTTGAGGGTGGTGATATTTTTACATCAACTAAATTACAAAATACAAAATTTCAGAAGAACATTCAGGTTGGCAATAGTCATGAACACAAACGGTAAGGGACTTGGAAAGAAATATTAAATGAAGAAGATGGAATGCTTGGATCTGAGCAGGGCATTGTATAATAGCAGGATAGTAGTAGGAATGTATTGGAAAGCATTTGGTATGTAAGTCTATAAATTTTAGGCTCTGTGCAGACCAACCATCACCTTCTGTTAGCACATTTTTTCCTCCAGAGTGTATACAGTTGATTAGGTTTAAACTTTTGTTGCTTATGATCACATTCCAGACACACCTTCTTGAAGGGCACTCAGGTCAGCAGTTCCATTTACAAATTATCAATTAGAGTGAGCTTTTCCTGCAAATGGCTTATCTCATTCATTATTCTGCCTTTTTCTTAATTGTATCAAGATTGGGGAAATCTTGCCATTATCCCCATTATCCACAGCTTTTGTGACTCAGTTATTAAAGTTAGGAGCATTTTCTAAAATTCATCTTTGTATATATTTTTTATTTCTGAACTTATTTTTTAAAATTATTTTTTTCTTAGGTACCCATCTGATTTCTTCCTCTTGTAGATAATTTATTATTGCACTGTAAAAATTCTAAACATTACTTGAGTTGTCTTTCATTTTAGCATCTCTAGGTATATAGTCATGCTTATTTTTTTTCAAAGTTTTTGCAATCAACTATCTATGTCCCTTTTCCCTACTCCTGTCATGCTACCATGCTGTCATGCTACCATGCTGTCATGCTACCATGATCACTTTTTCTCATTCAGTTTTAAAACAAACTCCCTTTTGCACAGCAGCTTCATGTTTCCTTGTTACTCCTTGTACCTTCCCTGGTAAAAGAAAGCATAATAAGAACCTGTTAGATACGCTGATTTTAACTTGAGTTGGAGTTCTCCATTGCTGCGGGTTCTTTCCTCCGTACCAATGTTAGAATCTGCACCTTGTATATTATAGCGAGTATAGCATCAGTTTCCTTTATGTGGTCATATAGTGTGTATCAATCCTATTGTTCTTTTTATTCGATGGCCTTCTATATAATTTAGCTTTCCTGGTCATGAATTTCTACATAGCGGGTATTAATTTTTTTTAGAGATCTGAGAGACCAGAGAAGTTTTCGGAGGACATGACGTGACAGTCATGATGATGATGGCAGTGGTGGTGGTGGCTCAGCTGTCCTGTTGTTTAGCAGTGCCAGTGTAGGAATGAAGAATACCCCCAGGTCTTCTGCAATGGTTCCTAGAGAGGGATGAAGTCGCCAGAAATGTGATGGATGGGATGTGAGATTTTATACTCCAATATAAAGGTGAAGACCATAAGGATAACACATGGCTCTTTCCCCCTTTGTTCCCTGTCATGGAAGAATGCATGCCAGCTGCTTCAGCTGCAAACTATTAGTCCAGGAAGTTTGACTGTCCCTAGAAATTCCCTGTGGACCCACATGACTTGTCTGTGGCTAGCTATTTTTTTCTGTCCTTTTTTTTTAATTCTTAATTTCTATTATCCTATATTTTTAAACTTATTTTCTTTTGGGTGATATCGTATTTCTTAATAGTATGTCAATGTTTCTTGTTTCTCTTCAATATCCAATTACATTGACTTTTAATATTTTGTCACTTTTTGCCAAGTTTTTCTCATTTAATCTTTAATGTAACATTTTGCATTTTGCATTCATCTTTGTCTACTTTTCTCTAGCTGGCTTTTCTACATTTATTTTAAAATTTCACTTGTTTTATTGATTCTTTTCTTTTCTCATTTACCTTTTTAGCAAATATATATTAGTCACCACCATATGTTAGACATCATTTATCCCTCGTATAATATCTTATCAGAAATAAGATAAGATATATTAATATCTTAGACATTTAGCACCAGTCTGCTTCTTTCTCTTTCTCTTTATTCCCCCAAAAGATCTGTTGATACTCAAGAATACACACTTTTTAAAATATTACCTTAGATTAATTTTAAGTTTTATCCTAATGACTTACCTACCAGCCAGCATTTATTATCCTGCATCATAAATCTCAAAGTCACTTTGTCTTTCCGTGCTGTGTGCATTGATTTACAAAGATCTGAAATTATAAGTATCTGTGTTCTTTCTAATCTTCTTCCAAATTCATTATTTCTTATATGTGTTAATGGATACTTTTAAATATTTTTAAAATTTTCTCCCTGACCTCTTCTGTTGGTTTTGTTGTTTCTCAGTCAAATCAGGAGTGAACAGTGGTCTCTGGGGGCTGTTACATTCTGGAAATGTGCTTCACAAACAGACCACATCTCAGTTACGGGTCATTCATTGCCAGGATTAACTACCTTCAGTATAGTTACTCTTCCCAGATGAATACTAGGTTTCTTAGAATTTAGGGAGGGTTCTTCTTCATCAATCCAATCATTTATTAATTCAACAAATGTTCCTTGAGTGACTTTGCATGTAGATTTTGTAAGAGAGTTGTCAGATTTATTCCTTCTGGTTATGCTTTATTTGCCAGTGACTCTCCAATGGGGCCACTTCTTTGTCTTCTCCCTCTTCTGTGCACACCTTCTGAGTTGCCACAGGAAAACTGGGTTTCTCCTTCTTTTTTTATTCTTTATCACATTCTTCTATTGAGTGTCTTTTTGTAATGGTTTGGAGTCTTGACTGCACAATCAGAATCATGGTTCCCTGACTTCCTTTCCGAATTATCGTTACCTCCATTCTACTTAGAAACTCATCCTCTTTGATAAAACAAAATGCCAAGAGGCCTGTCTCATCAAGCAATGTGGTCACATAGTGGTACTTGCTGCAGAAGGAAGACAAATGTGACACATTCCCTTAAACTGTTTGAAAATAGACCTCTTGGTTTCTATATTTTTTTTTTCTTGGTTAGTGTTGAATCTCAAATGGAATTAGCAAGCTTTGTAACTCCCCTTGATAGCTCTTCCATAGACGACCCTCTAAGAACAATTCTCGCCTGTGTGGTTCGGGCTTTGATCTCCTGGGGTTATAAGAGTTTGCTTTATATATAAGCCACTCCCTTCTCCCAGTATCCTGAACTGTTCCCTCCACAAGACAATGCACAGTTGGTTGGCAACTGCCAGCAAATGACACCAATTGCCACCAAACTTCTATCTTCTTAGATCAGCCACCAGATTACAAGAAAATTGCTCACCTTTCCAACCCTCTAGCTTCTGCTGCAAGGACAATCTGCACTGGTTCATTACTACGTTCATTACTCTAAATATGTCAGTCTAGGGTACGAAGGGAGATTAATTCTAGGCTCTGGGGTGGTTGAGATCAGGTGATCTCATCATCCTCTAGAGACAGTTCAAGAAAAATAAGAAAATGACTTATATTCTACCACTGTGTCATTAATATTCTTAAATTTTATCTGGGGAATTTTTATTTCTAAAAATAATTGCTCTATGTTTAAATGGGCAAATGATTTTCTTTAAAAAACCACTTTGCATTCAGTAAGAACTGAATAACAACTTGTTGAAGGTTTGTTTGAATGAACAGTCAGCATGTAATATTGTTGAGAGATTTTGGCTATGTTAGAAAGTCCAAATATACAAATTCAAACATATTTTTGGAAATTCAAATGCAACAGAATCACTAATGTGCACTGATAACTAATGAAAGTGGGCAGCTCAGTTCAGTCAATAATTATTATTGACATAACTGAAATAATAAGATTTTAATTATAGCTAATTGTTCTTGTTTCTTTATTAACATTTATTAACATTGATAAAATACCAATATTAAAGAGGTATTTTATTTAAATTCACCATGTCAAGTGATCATGGATTATCTCAAAGTTAAAACAAAGCAATTTCACTTCTGTCACTATTTTATTGAAAAATTGTTTTATTTTAGGAAGATATTGTTTTACTTTTGGAGGGTCAAAGAACAGCCCTAAGTTATTTAACAAGATTAATGTAAGAGAATTTTGACAACTCATTATACATCTACATTAGTCCTAGTGGAAAATTTGTGAAAAAGAGGTTTGTGATTGAGTAAGTTTAGAAATGCATGCATCTTTATCATGGAGATACACACTTGGTGTAACCTAGCATATTGATGTTGGAACTAAATGTTTAAAGATACATATCTTTCCATTAATTATTCTCTGTTTCTTTTTTTTCTTTTGCCCCAGGCATTCCATATTTTAAACACATTTTAAAGATAGAAACTTATTCATCTTTTTGTTTCAAGCAGTGCCTAGTAAGAGAACCTAGTATAAGTTCCTGTGCATAAGTACTTGTTTTTGAAATTAATATTTATTTAGTGTCTTTATGAATATATCTGTTTTCTTTGTCAGAATACAATTTTCTATCACGTGTACATTTTATCCAATAAAAATACTGAATCATTTACCACTAGCAAGCTCCACTTTTTTTTTTTTTTGAGGCAGAGTCTCACTCTTTTGCCCGGGCTAGAGTGAGTGCCATGGCGTCATCCTAGCTCACAGCAACCTCAAACTCTTGGGCTCAAGCGATCCTCCTGCCTCAGCCTCGCGAGTAGCTGGGACTACAGGCATGCGCCACCACGCCCAGCTAATATTTTCTATATATTTTTCGTTGTCCAATTAATTTCTTTCTATTTTTAGTAGAGACGGGGTCTCGCTCTTCCTCAGGCTGGTTTCGAACTCCTGAGCTCAAACAATCCGCCCGCCTCGGCCTCCCAGAGAGCTAGGCAAGCTCCACTTTTTGAGCCTCAACATTGATTCATTAAAAATAATTTTAAAAATCCAGTGTCAAAATTAAGAACAAATATAATTAGAAAGGATGGAGAGTACTGCATCAGGCATCAGGAGCTGGATTCTAGTCCCAGCTTTACTCACCTAATTATCTTGGGTAAGCAAACTAACTTCCTTACAAGAAAATTGCTCGCTAGTTTCTTTATTCTTGCCTCTAAGAATATGTATCAGATTTGAATTTTACTATACAATATGGGGTGTAAGGAATGCCATTTCTTTATTCCACCAGATAAAATTTAATTTGTTTTAATACCTCCCTCCTACTAAGCAGGTAGGAAATTCAACCACCACCATTATTGGGTATCCCCACCTTCTCATCCTCCAAGGTTATTAGAAAACCTAGAGTTCTTAATAATCCAGGGCATTCATGGAGGAGCTCTGTCTTTACCCACAGCAGTCGAAGACAAAATGCTCATCGTCCAAGCTGGCTTAGCCTTTGAAGATAGTGGCTCTGCTTCTTTGGGGATGGAAGTAGGTGTAGGAGTTTTGCCTTGGCTAGGAGCCCTGGAACTTTTGGTCTGGCTACCCCCAAGGCATGGCACTGTCATGCTCCCTGAGGTTCTGCTATCTCCTCAGGCTGCATTGTGCCCAGATAGTTTAATAGCTAAAATTGCCCTAAGCTATCAATATCAAACAGATCACACTCAGATATTATGACCATTGCTGGATGTAGCTATCAGGAAAGATATGGATAGGTCCCCACCACTCAAGAAACTCACAGACCTTTATCACTATTGTATTTAGGGAACTCTTCTTCCATCCCACAGTTCCGGACCTATTGCTTGTTTATCTGCTCATTAGCAGATCTTTCTTCCCCATCCTGTCTTCTTACTGACTATCTCTTTTGGGGACCTTTAGAAAGTGAATGCTGGCCTTTCATTCCCACAAGTGTATCTGGAGAGAATCAGATCCTAAAAATTCATAATTTTGGGGGGAATAAAATCCTTTAAGAAGTCAATGTTTTTTTTTGTTTGTTTGTTTGTTCGTTTCCTTTCTCATACTACATCACCTGGTTATTACACTTAGTAATGTCAAAACAATGATGTATCTGAAAGAAGGTAGATTTACTTGCCTGGAGAAGTTGGAAGTCTCAGATTATTTTGTAGATATGAGCACTTTTCCCAGGCTATATGTGGCTCTCAATTGTATCTTATACTCAACTTTAATATCTGATTATGTCTGTATTCCTCAGTTATCATTCCTGCCAGAGAAGCCTACTTAGTGCCCATTTAAATCTACCTTAATGTATCCTCTGTTACATTAGGAAAAGTAGGGTGACCAGAACAAGTTAGGAGAGAAGTGTATTCTTTTTTGTACCAATAAACCAAGGATTGGAATATTGTCATTTCTGAGTAAAATAGTATGAGATTTCAACTGAACCATATCCAGGATACAACTATATGGATAATGAAAGATTTTGATTTGAAACTTAAGAATAGTTAATCTGGGAAAGATATTTAGGAAAAATCATAATAGTTCTCTTCTTTTCTATACTGTTGTGTATGCATGTTCATGTGAGTGTGTGTGTGTGGGTGTGTGCGCACACACACCTGTTTTTTTCCAAAGGCATAATTTAGTTTAGCTCTGGGACATTAGGTGTGGAAACTAGTGGACAATTCTCACCTATTAGTAATTAATTTCTTAGCCCATAGAGTGATAACTAACAACAGAAGAAATAAAATATACACATGAACAAGAAAACATAGAAAGTTCTGAATCATCTTATGTAATGAAGCAAATGCTGTTATTGGCCCTGCAGGCATCACCGATAAAATAGAATAAATTATTGTCTTGATAGGATACATTTAGTTACAAGTGAAAGATAGATAACTTAGCTCAAACAATATTGTCTGACACAAGTTGGAAACCCAGAGAAAGGAAAAACTGCATGGATTTTTTGATTCAGCTACTCAGTGGTGTCATCACAGGCTGGTTATCTTCACTTTGCTCTATTCTATAGTTTTGCAGTAGGCACTGTACGAAGGCTGTTTCATCTAGCTACTCTTGTGGTTCAACTGTGGCTACTATATCCTAGTAGATAACTCATGGGACATCATCAACCATATCCAGAAAGATTTAGGATGCTTTTTCTTAGAAGTCCCAAGTGAATAACTTCTGCAGTTTCATGGGCCCAAATGGAGTAGAAGCCCACCTATGAACCGGTAAGTGTGGTTATAGCAAGGCATAATACACAATACCTTAGACATCCTCTCCCCAATCTCTAGTGCTGAGGAAGAGAGGGTTAGGAGACACAACTCTCAAAACATGGACTCTTTACCAACAGAAGCAGAAACCAATCTTAGGGGATACACTTGCAATGTCCATCACACTGATACTCATAATTATAATTCTAAATTATATAAATAAATGACAAGGAGTACAATTTAGGAATATAATACTTGAATTTCTAAAAATTTCTTAAAATTCAGCTTAAGTGAGGAAACATTTTAGTTAATTTAGATACTCACATCAGTGGAATATTTCATTTCCTGTCAATGCCTCACTGACATGTCTCATTCATAATTAAGTCTCAACTGAGAAATTCCTGAGATTATTCTGGCCAATGAACCAAATGTAGGAATTTCATGAGATGACATCTGAAACAGTGAGAATGATATTCTTTTGTGTCTTGTCTAGTTATTCTTGAAAATAGCATGGCATTAGTGGCCTCAAAACCTTAAATTATGACAATTCCCACGTCTGGTATAATCTTGACTTTCTAGCCCATGATATTTGCCTAAATTAAATTAAATAGAGTAACTATCAGGTAGGGAAAAATCTGACAAAAATGAACATAAATAGATAGTGGGAAAGCATATATAAGTTCAAAGTAAGAGTTACTCGGTCTCTTTGCCTTTTAAAATGGACTTAAAATTTTGCATTTGGTGAAAAAAAACATGCAATAATAGTAAAGTGATATAAAGAAGGCAAGATTATTTAAGAAAGAAAAAAGGTAACTAGCAAAGGATAAAAATATATCAGGGTCATGGAAGATCCACTCAGAAGTCAATTTACAATTGCTGTAAATATCTCTTTGGTGGCCAGCATTCCATAAATGCTGCACATAAACACACTCATTTTTCAATGTTAAACAGTTCCAGAGTTATTTTTAAAAGATATTTTCTCAACACATGAAGAAGCTTAAAGTTACAGCATCATGAAAATATCCCTTGGTAAAATTCATGTGTTTATCATTTACTTTAGGAATATTTGTGCGTACACTTTTGTCTCCATAAGCTGCATTTAGGTGGTCCTGACTGAGCATTCTGTATCTATGGAAAATTTTAATTTGTTGAGGAAAATTTTCACAAAGGCTGAAGTTAACTCAATCTTGGCATTTCTGCTTTGCACTTAGTTGATCTATTTTGGGAATGAATAGTCAGAATATTTTCTACTATAATAAATGGAACAACATAGTTACAACTAAAAATACCAAGTCAAATTACAAAAATTTGTCTTCTTTGTCTTTGAAAACATTTAAATTTATAGAAGTACAGACTTCCTTCCCTTAATGCCATCTCATGTTCTCGTACATTAGAAGTACCTTCTAGTTCTGCAATTTTTATTTAATTTAAATAGTTTCATACTTACCAAAAAGTTACAAGAACTTCAAGAGCAAATTGTAGATAGGATGCCCCATAACATCTAAAAATTTCAGTGTGCATTTCACCAAACCAAGGATACTCTCCACAATGCTGGGTATGAAATGATGGTTTTCTATTTCTATTGTTTCCTCTACATTAATTACTTGGCATTCTCCCATAAAAGATTTCTCTTCTCCCCTACTTATTTTTAATTTGTTATATAAATATGAACCCTTGAATCAACTTTTCTTTCATTCAATGGTAATAGATTACCATCATTATTTATTCTGATGCTCAAATAGTCCCAGTTTATGCTCAGTGGAAGCCCCTACAAGCTGACTCCTGGGCCAATTTGACATTTAATTCTCTGAGCATTT
The DNA here is from genome assembly GCF_000956105.1 of Propithecus coquereli. Lineage (NCBI taxonomy): Eukaryota > Metazoa > Chordata > Mammalia > Primates > Indriidae > Propithecus > Propithecus coquereli. Next base: position 943,960 of record NW_012152285.1, on the reverse strand, counting down.
AACAAATTTCTGGCACTAGATACTCCAGGCTCATCTTTCATTTTTCCTGTTAATACTTCAACTTTCGGATCAGTCACTTCTCTAAGGTCTTTTCCCCCTGCATATTTATAAACCCTTGCGCCAACCGTGAGAAAGTTGGTTTCTCCATATGGTGGTTTATTTGCTCAATCCCTATCTGTAACCGATTTCCCTAATCTGCTAGTCCCTGCTTCTTTTCCTTGTTCCCTTTCAGCCATCTCTGTAACCTCGTGGTTCCTCCCTTCACACTATTGCCACCCCTGCAAGATACCATAATTCTATGACTTTTTAGCTGATATGATTTGATGCATACAATTTAACAGTGGAGTATTGTTTGAAAACCACTATAGATTTCTAAAGAAGAACAAGACCATATTGGTTGATTTGATGGCTAAATGCCAAATGAAGATGTTTGTTGATATATTATTTTTTATTTCAGAATATTACAGGGGTACAAACGTTTTGGTTGCATCAATTACTTCTGTGCAGTTTGAGTCAAAGTTGTAAGTGTATCCATCACTCAGATAGTGTACATTGTACCCGTTAGTGTAAATCCTTTTAAAGATCACTAATTTTACCATCTTTTAGCAGACCTACTCTTATGAGCCAAAAAAATCTTCTACTTTGCTAAACAAATATTCTATTGTAATTTAAGCCCCATTCTTCTATTTTGAACTTTCTCAGGACACACACACACACAGACACACACAAGAACATGCACATACACACAAAAAAAATGTGCTTGGCTCCTTCTGCATCAGCTTTTCAAAAATATTTAAGGATCCAAGTCACCCTTTGACTTCCCTTCTTAATGTCAAATGCATACCAATTTCTACCATATTTCCTCATAGAAGGCATTCATATTGTTTTAGGGACTTTAGGAGCAAGAAGAAAACTTAGAAATCATGTAGTCTAAACTACTAATTAATTAAATATATAAACCATTAACTACAGACATTCTGGCGAGTTGCTGGAAATACAGTGAGGAACAAGACAAAAAGGGATTCTGAAGCCTGAAAATTTGATCCCATATTTCATAAGAGTGTCAAACTGGTCCTGGATTTCTTAATTCACTTAATTTTCCATCTACTGTACTATTATGTTTTTGTGCTTTCCTTGGATTCGCTCTGGTTTCTTAACCAGAGGTTATAAACTTTAGTCTTATGGCCAGATTTGGCCTAAACAGGCTCAAAATTGTTTTTTGAACCACTCATCAACATTTGGAGATTTTACATGAAACTTGGAATGCAAACTTCTTTTGAAAAATCAAGTCAAGCAACACCGGTTCTGCATCCCTATGTGGCAATAACCAGCTAGGATCAATATCCACTGAGCACCTTTAGAGAGATTATAGAGCCTCCATTTAACTACATACTCCACCAATTACCTACAGCTTCATACCCAGTTTGCTTTCTTCCCCCATCTTGCTTAGATTTCCTTTTTATTTCTTTTTCTTTTCTTTTAAATTGAAAGATAAAATTATATATATTTATCGTGTTTATTAATCTACTTCCCCTTGCCTGGCTTTTTTGGGCATTGGTTTACAAGTCTGCTCTATACTCTTAAATCCCAGTAAACAAAAAGTTAGCTACTGAGCACACTGCTAACTTTTAAGTGCTATAGTACTTATAGAAAATTCATGTAACATTTTTTTTTAAGTTGAATCCTCCATAATGTCTAATACAGTGATGGCAAAAAGTGGATGGCAATACTTGTAATAATAAATTATTAGTAGAAAGACAGGTCTGATTCACAATTAGCTTTGGTCCCTAAGAATTCCATATTTCGACTTACGTTTAATACATTTTTTGCTCCCAGGTTTTCGTGATTTGATTTTTGCTACACAAATTGTATAGCATTCAATGCACATGGATTCCATTCTAGTTTTTAGTGAGTTAACTAAAAATTCTGATCTCAATCATATTTTCTACAAGCAATTGGATTTCCCTTCACATTGTAATATTTTGCACTCCAAGTGAAAATCTGTGCTCAGACAAGCCTAGTGAGAGTACTTTGGTACACTCCAAAAAGGTCTTTATCTTTAATAACCTTTGAATGTATCTGTTAGCATTGCCACTGTATTTTGTTGTTATTGTTGTTAAGGGTTTGGTTCTTAGACATTCACATTAAATAAGCTAAAAAAAAAATAGCTTTCAGATGATCTGTATGATAACCTTAGATTAATGGTGTATTTGTCAGATATTTTTCTACTTGGATTTATGTGTGAGTGATTGTGATACTCTGTTAATTCACTTAGAATAAAGATAAGAGGTATTAAAAATCCCACTCTGGAGGAACTGATTATAGAGCTTCCATTCATCCACATTATCCATCTTTTTCCAAGCAAAAGGAGTTTTGGTAGATGATGTTATTTCTTAGACTGATAGAATTTATTAGTTCACTTGAGAGACTATATCACTGTCTTTTTCAATCTGAATTACAGTATTCCTGGCCTCTGGGCAATTACCCACTTAGGTTTTTCCTTTAATGGTATCCCAGGTTTAATCTAGATGTTTTTGGAATTTGGATACCAAGATAAAAAGAGCCAATTTTGGTCTTGATAATATGAGTAGTATTAAGTAAATAGATGTGAAAATTTCACCAAAGTTAAAATTTGTCCACTAATGTGAATGTTTTGTACAACTTACGGAGTTGTAAAATAGCTCCCATAGACAATGCATAGTTTTCCACTGAGGAGTGATTTTTTCCTATAATACTTACATTAACAAAGTAATATCTACATTCCCTCCCTCCCCGTTTCTTTGCTTTCTTTCTGGGGGTTTTCAGAAAATAACGTTAACTTAATCAGTATTATTTCCAGCCCTTATTAAAAATGTGACTTTTCAAATGACAATAACAAGTGGAAATAGAGACATTGCAAGTTTGAAATTTAGCACTTCACCTAGTTTTGCTTCATGAGGTTTTATCTGATCTAAGAAATAAAAAAATTAAATTCAAATTTTAAAACAATTAAGAATATATGTGTTTACCTGTAAGAGATGTCTTATTATTGGGGCATGGATAATGCCAATGAAGAAAAAGAAAAAGAAAAAAAATTTTTGCTCATTAGAGATCCTAATTAAAAGAGAATTGGAATAACTGTAACATGTTAAAACAATATGGAAATTCCCTTTTGCCAAAATATACTTGGCTCCTAAAAGTGGGAAATGCCTGTCTGAATAATTGTTTAAATTTTTAAACTCCCTTCGGGCTTTGTCTTACGATAAAATGAAATTGTCTGTTCATTGTGTTCCTCTACCTGTTGGTTTCTTCTCTTTCCAAACCCAAAAGGCATGTCTGTAAGCGTCTTACCTATTCGGTGAATGAAGAACACATTTGTAATAAAAGGTTCTTTGTTAGAGGGTGGGGCAATTTCACAATAAAGGCATTGACATTAAGGTGGTAAACTTTGTGAGCTTTTTCATGAATAGAGACTGCCAATGATTTTTCAAATGTCTATATAAATGTTCTATGGAATTTGACCAGAACAGTCTTGGTTAAAAAAAAAAAAAGGTGATATTGGCTGAAATCACCTTTGAAACTTTCCAGTGCTGAGGCCTCCCCTCCCTTGAAACATTCCTTTCATTTTTACCTTCCTTCAAGGGCCAACTATTTCTGAGCTCTGTCACCAGAATTTCATACTCCAAGGCCTGTTTTGTTAGGCTGGGAGCCCTCAGGTTTCCCCATCTCCCAGAGCTATCTCTGTTTTATGAGTCTAGCCCATTATACACCATAATTTACTTCTACATTTTATCTCTTCGGAATCAGATTCTTCCACTCTGGACCTTCAATAGTGTCAAATGGATAAATCTTTTCTACCCTTGTTTCTGCTAAGACCACTAACTGTTACTTCTCTAGTTTAAATAGGCTATTATGTAAAATTCTATGTCCTGACTATATCTCCATCCTTTTTTATTTTGAAAATTTCTAAAAATGAAATAAGGAAACTGGTAACCAAACCATGTTACTATATTAAGAAGAAAGTACTATTTTTCTAATTTCACAAGCAGGTGGAAATATATATTGTATAAATGTGTATGTATATGTGTCTATTTATCTCTATGTTTATATATTCTCATTGTACATGCCCTTTTAAAGACTGTGTCTTTTCTTTGGTTATTTTCTTTTCCTACAGAATTGTTTTTTCTTGATATTATAATTCTGCAATCAACATTCTTATAGATATAGATTTACCAACAACATTTAAGCAAATTCTTTGTGGCAAAATTTATCTCATGCTCTTTGGTTAAAGTAAATAATTTTACAATTGATGTGATGATTAAAAATTATGCTGCTTTGCCGTTCTAATTCATAAGCATCAAATGCAATCATGTTGCATAACCCCTTTTCCAGAAAGAATTCATTAAACATTTGTTTTTTCCTTTGCACTATGCTTGCGTCTAGGTTTCAAGATTATTCTCGAAATTGTAATCTAATCCAGAGGGTCCAAATGAATTTTATTGGTTTTAGCCCTGCCCTCCAAGGCCACTGTATAATTCAGTGATGACTGGTAAGAAAAAAAGAGAATTCACAAAATTTGATTTTAAGAGTCATCTTAAACCTCAACTTGAAACTTGAGCAATCCAGTGGATGGTGTTGGCCTTGTTACTTATTCCTCACATGTGTGTAGAATACCTTTGCCTCCACATTTTTGCACTTGCTATTCTTCCTTATATCTGATTTCCTTACATTTTTCAGTCTTTATCAAAATGTAATAATTTCAGTTAGATTTTCCTTGGGCAACTGACTAAAAGTGAAAAAAAAAACATTTTATAGACTAGAATAAAATATTTGTTTTAAATGTACTATTTTTAAAAAATATTGGCCAAGTTGACATTCCCTGTGTAAATAAAACTACTTTTTCAGATGAGAAAAAAATAGATAATTTGTTTAAAATTACAATGTATTATCACCATCTAACATATATTTTTATTGACTGGTCATGTTTTTTTTCTGTCTCTCTCATCTGAATGTAGGCTCTACAAGGTCAAGGATTGTTTGTGTTTTGTATATGTCTGGTTCTCTAGAGTCAAGAGCAGAGCCTGGTACCTAAATACTTGTGAAATGAATATTTCTTGAGCTTCCTAGCTCTGGATCAGCACCAAAAAGCACACTTGACTAAAAAACGCTAGGCCAGCTATTATGTTGATTAGGGAAATTTGCCTTCCTTCTCTAAGAGAAGGCCCTATTATATCAGCAGTTTCCAACCTTAGGTTCTCAATGGTGGTCAAGAGAGTGGGCACTTCCCAGTATTTCAAAAACCCCAAAAGAAATCGTTTGCACACTTAAGCAAAGATTAAACCATTTCTTCTCCCACTGATCAGTATGGGGGAGCGGTGAAGGTATGAGATGGGTGTAGCAAGAAAGCTTCTGTCAAATATAAATATATTTGAGCAATTAAAAATGGGAAAACAAATTATATAATAATTTATTTGTCCTGAAACTACAACTTTCAAACGATTGTTTAGGCTAAATGTATTAAAAGGGTTTTTAGTGGTGAAAATATCTGTTCAGTTCAGAATGTACATAGTAACTATATAATGTGTTCTTTGTATAGTATTAAAGTGCTATGGAGGCATAATTTATTGACTGGTCCTGGACTTCACATTGTTTGTAATCTACTTAGAAATAATAGAGGATATATGATTACATATGATAAAGATGTATACTAAATCCTATAATTTTACTTATTTCTTGTTGCATAAAACATATAGATATCATATATAAATATATAAACTATGTACATAAATTATATATAACAAAATGCATCTCTAAAATGTAATATTAAATAAAACCATGCACAGCAAACAAAAGCATTGATTGAAAAGTATTGGCTAATTTAAGTTTCTGTCTTTAGAGCATTCATTGGCCAAAACAATTTTAAGAGATTTGAATAGAATGTAATGTCTCTTCTGCCTCAGAATAGCCTCAGACCCTTTCGATGATTCAGATGTGTATTTATGAAAATAGCTACATTGTACTGTGTACAAAGACCATCCTGGTGATTTTCACCTTCTAGTTATTTCAGTTTTGACAAATGGAAGAGTATTGTATAGACGGCACTACTAATCCTACAGGTGAGCCCCCTTTTGCTAATTTAGCAACAAATCAGTATCCTTGTGATAAGATCTCTAAAAATCTGATATCTTGCCAATTTACTACTCAGATAATTACATTTTATCTATCTAAATCCCTTATGTAATTGCATTGGGATAAAGTCTTAATTGCTCATCCATTAATGTTCTTTCATTTCATCTTAGAAGTGTTTGCATTTTTGTAATTCAGAAAATAATACTAAGGAATAGTTCTGAGCTTCCAGGATGATCTTGAGAAATGGAAAACTTATGCAGATGAATATCCATTCTTCTCTAGTCTTCCAGCATCCGTAGCTCCTTATTCTGATAACAGCACAACTGTCTATGCTAGCTCCTCTCTGGGAGATTTGGGATGGTCCAATAGGGTGGTCATGTGAACCACACAGTATTTTTCCATCCCTCTGGCCTCAGTGATTGGTTCAAGGAAGGCAAGTTACCTAATTAGCTCAATCTGAGCTCAGTTATTCATTCAATCAACATTGAGCAACTCCACTCAGTGACAGGAACCATAGGTTCTCAGGAACAGTAGTGAAAACAAACAGAAAGAGGCCCTGTACTCATGGAGCTTACATTTTAGCGGAGATGTTTTCTGTGGTGAAAAGTCACTCTTTTGGGGGAAAAAGACATTCCTTCATTCTGTTATACTTGGAGCTCTGAGCATATCAATCTGGAGATGCTGGAACCTAAGATACAATCCCAAACGGAGAGAAATACAACTGAAATAAAAGAGAATGAGATTGAGCCTTGGATGCCTAAAATCAGAATGTCTATAGTTGTTCTTTGAGCCCTTTGATGTCTAAAGTTAGCTTGACACCTGGATTTTCAGTGATCTGAGCCAATTAAATCTCTTTTTGGATTAATCCAGTTTTAATGGCATTTTAGTCACTTGGAACTGAAAACATCCTAATTAGCCACCCACCAGTAGTGATCTAGGTACAATGTCACTGCAATTGCACTCTCCTGTGTTTATGTGTGAAAATGATAAAACAGACCTGAATAAGCAATCCATGGTTCCCTGTTTGATTCTTAATTGGCCTGGTTTAGCCTGAAGAAAAAAAGGTCAGGAAGAAATGTTCTAGTGTTGGTGTCAGTTAATTTTGCTAGAATGAGTCAGGTACACTTCTGAGGTAAGTTACAACACTTTATAACAGTGGGTTTTAATGTTTTTAAATAATTCATGACTAATTTGAGAATCGGACCAAATCTACAAGCTGTCAAATGCTTGTACACAATTTCAGTCAAAATTTTTTCCATACATTTTAAAATTTTCCAAAGACCCCCAAACCACTCATGGTAGTTCTAAGTGTTATTTTTATGTCCTCTGTATTTTCATATATTGTACTTCTCTGAAACTTTCTATACAATTTACTTAATGTCCAGATACTTAAAAAAAAAAAAAACATTCCTATACTTGCTACATGTTTTTATACCTTTACTTTCATCACTCTTTGTATTTATGTTGTCCTTCAGTTTATGTACCTTCCATGCACTCCACACTACTTCTTGTCCCTTGTAAAATAATGATGAAACTTTTTTGAGCACTTACTAAACATGTTATAGAACCATCTCATGTAATCCTCACCATAGCTTTGTGAAGAGGTCCTATCATTGCCCCCATTTGGCATATAAGAAAACTAACCCTTACAGGTTAAGTAACTCATCCAAGTTCAGTTAATTAGTAAGTGGAAGAACTGAGTCTTGAATCCAGATCAATATATCACTGTACTTAACAATTCTGTGCACTCCCCTGCACTCCTTCCTATGTATTTTCTGGTTCCAATTTGTGGGATTTTTCCTTTACCACATATACGTGTTTCCCAGTTCAATGCTGCTCTCTGTTCAAGTCCAAAACTGTCTCTTTCATTCTATCAATCTACTTTTGAGTTTGCCTTCCAAGTGTTGCCAACCTTATCACGGAAGGCTGCACACACTTATTGTTGTTACTCATTCTTGAATTATGCCATATGTGGAAAACACTTTATTTTCTATACTAAACGCTCTTGTTCAGATCAGAGAGCACTGCCTTCCTGGGAGTGTCAAAGAGAACATGCCCATGAGAAATGAAATAAACTTTCCTGTTGTAATGCTTTCTGTGTTTCTACTTTAATTTGACTGCAAATATAGCAAAATGGCCAGATTTTAAAGACTGTCAGAGACTAGCAGAAATTTTAAGTTTTTTTAAACCTTTTTCTGCCCACATAGTATGGATCACATACATGCTTGCAGTAGTTATCAAATTATTTGCCATCACTTTAAAAGAATATTGCAAAATTATGGAATTCTGAAGTTCAAAAATGTTAAAGATCTGTAATTCAACACTGTTTACTGACCATTCCCCAAATGGCCATGACTGATTCTTTTTTGTAGTAAACAATTCAACATTTGAGTATTAAAAATATTCTATTATTATAAGATGAAGGAGAAACAATGCTATTACTAAGTCATCGACTATTCTTTAACTTCAAAGACCTCTGAAACTATAAAATCTTATGGGCAATGTGTTCCCAGTGTCCTGAGCTTTTAATTCATGTGATTATACCATGGCCTCAGTTAGACTTAAAAGTAGGTGTAAACTGAGCCATCTCCTGATGTCTTATTTATTCTCAAATATCTCTCACTCCAATGGTTTGTCGGAAGTAACTTCCTTTCAATCTTGCCCCATATTGCCTCCATTCAATTTGTTCTTTTCTGTTCTAACTCCTGAATTTAGTTTTTTTCTGGCTAATAAAGGATCAATAACTTTCTCAAATAAGATGTGGATAGACAAGTTGTGGCTAGAATGGAAAACAGAGTTAATAGAGTGTTAGGGATTCTGGAACATCTGTGCACCAAATAAAGGTACCAAGTATCCAGAAAAGAAAATGGTAGACACGACATTCTTTTACCTTACAACATTGTCGAATTGTCTAGACCTGACCCTTTATGACACAAATGAGATGATGTCAAATGCTGCATTGCTGGCAACCCTAATTATCCTGTAAAATCATTGCTCTTTCTCTATAGCTACACTTTCCTATAAGGTAGCTAATTGCCATATGTGGCTATTTAAATTACTTAAGATACAAAAATAATTGGCTCCTCAGTTGCACTAACCACATATCAGATGCTCAACAGCCACATATGATGAGTGGCTACCATGTTGGACATCACAGATATAGAATATTTCCATCATCTCAGAGAATTCTATTAGAAAGTGCCATGCTAGTGTTTCACTAGACCAGTACTTCTCAAATTTTAATATGCATAAAATCACTTGGGGATCTTGTGAAAATGAACATTCTTATTCAGTAGGTCTGGGACATGGTTTGAGATTCCTCATTTTTTTTTCTTTTATTTCAACATATTATGGGGGTACAGATGTTTAGGTTACGTATGTTGCCCTTGGTCCCCTCCCCAAGTCCGAGTTTCAAATATGTCCATCCTTCGGGTGGTGCGCATTGCACTCCTTGTGTATACAAATACC
>NW_012152285.1:929979-932899 GCF_000956105.1 Propithecus coquereli | reverse complement strand
CCCTGTATAAGTCTCTTACATCTTTCGTTAAATATATTCCTAGATATTTAATTTTCTTTGAGGCTATTGTAAAAGGAATTGCGTTTTTGATTTGATCTTCTGCTTGACTGTTGTTGGCATATATGAATGCCTCAGATTTGTGTGTATTGATTTTGTAGCCTGAGACTTTGCTGAATTCCTCATTTTTAAAAAATCTTTTAATTGATAAATAATAGTTGCACATAATTTTGGGGTACATGTGATATTTTGATACATGTATATAATGTATAATGATCAAATCTGAGTAATTGGATATCCATGACCTCAAACATTTATCTTTTCTTTGGGTTGGGAACATTATAATCTTCTTTTCTAACTATATTGAAATATAAATTATTAACTATAATTTTCCTACTGTATTACTGAATGCTAGAACTTATTGCTATTATGTAACTGTATTTTTGTACCCATTAGCCAATTTCTCTTCATTCCCCCTACTCCCTTCCCTTCCCAGCCTCTGGTAGCCAGCACTCTACTCTGTTCCTCCATGAAATCCACTATTTTACCTCCCACGTGAGTGAGAGCATGTAGTATTTGTCTTTCTGTGCCTGGTTTATTTCACTTAACAAAGTGATCTCCTCATTTCTGACAAGTTCCCCCATGTCCCAAAACTTTGAGTACAGAGATTATAATTTGAGTTGCAAGGTTTTACACTACACCGTAAGGTAGCTTTTCTTACACTGGTATACATTAATTATCAGAAGCTTTAAAGTCCTGAAGATCAGGAAAAAAACAATTAAACCAGAATCCCTGGAGATGGGATCCAGCATCTATATTTTTGAGAACTTCCCAGATGAATCTAATGTGCAGCCAAGTTTGAGAATCAGTGGTATAAGGTAGTGGTTCTTAAACTTTAGTCTGCACCAGAATGACTTGGAAAATATGTTAAAACACAGATTATTGAGTTTCTGATCCAGTTGGTTCAGGTTAGGGCCTGAGAATCTGCATTTATAACGAGTGCCCAGGTGATACTGATGCTGTTGTTCTGGGGCCACTCTGAGAACTACTGATATAAAGCTTTGGTACCACAGCATGGGCATTACCTGGGAGGTCCTTAGAGACACAGAATCTGGATTCCTACCCCAGACTTACTGAAGAAGAATCTGTATTCTAACAAGATCCCTAGATGATCTGTACATTAAAGTTTGAGAAGCTCTGCTATAAAGTACTGCAGGATATCTTTAATCCAATTGATAAGGAAATTTTTTTCCTTGCTATAGAATCATTATTGAAGAAAATAGACATAACATAACCCACATGGCACAAGGTTAACTTAATGCAGTGGTTCTGAAAGCATGGCTCTCCATCAGCAGTATCTGTGGCAATTGTGTACTTGCTAAAAATGCAAATTCTCAGGCTCCATCCCAGACCTGCTGGATCAGCCATTCTCAGGGTGGGGCTTAGCAATATGTTTTAACAAGCCCTCCAGATATTTCTTATGTATGCTCAAGTTTAAGAACCACTGACTTAGTGGCTACGAGTGTGGGCTCTGGTTTAAATGCCAGTCCCAGTGCTGAAAAATGATGACCTTGGACATGTTAATTACCTCAGGTGTCTCCTATACAATGAGAATGAGGATAATAGTAGTGCATACATCACAAGGTAGTCTTATGCATTAAATGAGAAAACACATGAAAACTCTCAACAGTGTCTAGAAAACATAAGTTGTATAATAGTATTATCATTGCATAATTGGCAATAAATATTTTTATGAGAGTCCACTGCTTACAGGAGGTAGTGAGAGTAGTGCCCCAAACTGCCTACAGATGAAGATGTTTGTAATTTTGATAGTGTCACCTGGGATCTTCCCGGGTCATCCCACAGGGTCTATTGTCAATTCTGTTACCATTTAAACCACGTAGTTCACCACAGGAATAAAACATGACAGCCTATTTGTATTTTCTCTTTGGGCCATATTACAATTTTCTAGAATGCAAATATGGTTAAATAGGCAAATTACTACTCAATATGGGAGAAAATATTTGCAAACTACGCATCTGACAAAGGACTGATATCTAGAATCTACAAGGAACTCAAACAACTCAGCAAGTAAAAACCAAACAACCCCATTAAAAAGTGGACAAATGATATAAAAGGAGCTTTTTTTCAAAAGAAGATAGACAAATGGCCAAAAAAGATGTGAAAAAAAGTGCTCAACATCATTAATCATCAGAGAAATGCAAATTAAAACCACAATAAATACCATCTAACTCCAGCAAAACTGGCCATTATTAAAAAGTCAAAAACAATAGATGTTGATTCAGTTGCAGAGAAAAGGGAGCATTTATACACTGTTGGTGGTAATGTAAATTAGTACAACCTCTATGGAAAACTGTTTGGTGTTTTCTTGAAAAACTGGAGGTAGATCTACCATTCAATTCAGCAATTCCACTGCTGGATATCTGCCCAAAGGAAAAGGAAGTCATTATATTAAAAGGAAGTCATTATATTAAAAAGATACCTGCACTCATATGTTTATGGCAGCACAATTCACAATAGCAAAGATATGGAATTAATCTAAATGCCCATCAACCAATGAGTACATAAAGAAAATTTGGTTTATATATATCATGTAATACTGTTCTGTCATTAAAAAAAATAAAACAATGTCCTTTGTAGTAATTTGGATGGAACTAGAGGCCTTTATCCTAAGTGAAGTATCTCAGGAATGAAAAAAAAAATACCACATATTCTCACTTAGAAGTAGGAGCTAAGCTTTGGGTATGGATAATCATACAGACTGAAATAATAAACACTGGAGACTGAAAAGGGGGATTCTTTGGAGAGGGATGAGAGTTGAAAAATTACCTATATGGAGTGCAAGGTACACTATTCAGGTAACGGATCCACTGAAAGCCCAGGCTTCACCACTATACAATAT
>NW_012152285.1:921158-929597 GCF_000956105.1 Propithecus coquereli | reverse complement strand
ATGCAATAATATATTTAAGAACATTTAGACATATTTCCTTTGAATTTATCAAAATTCAAAGTATAATCTACATTGGGCATTGCATGGATTTGACAGATAACAGATCTATTTCACTTAGATATGACAAGGCATTACTCAGTAAAGTACTTGGCACATTTTAGGCAATTGCTCAATCATTGCGTGAGGAAGATCAGATCTTACTCTTAGCTTTTAAATCATATATTTTAAGAATAGATGACCTCCTTGTAATGATCAGTAACATTAGAATTTTGATTATGTTTCTGTAATAATTTATCTCTAAAATTGTTTAGAATGTCCTATCTTCAAAATTCTTTAACATAAATAAATGTTTTAAAAGTTTTGTCCTGAAATATGGGGCAGTGCATATTTCAGCTATTATTTTTCTATTACAGTTGCCCTTCAACTTAAAATTAATGTTAAAAATGACAATTTTAAAACTTTTAGTCATTTAGGTATGATTAAATGTTCATGTTAATCAGATTGTTTTACATATTTATTCATCTCAAACGAAAGGAGGAAAAACAAAGAAAAAGCTTTCAAACCTTCTGGCTGTTTCCCTAATGACACTTTTTATTTCAGCCTTCAAAACATTTTCAGGAAAATTTTTGCAGGTCTAAGAAAAAGCTGCAAAATGCAAGCCTTTCAAATGAAAATCTAAAAAAAAAAGCTTATTTCTTTTTAATAAATCCTGTTCAAAGGAGGTGCTTTTTTTCGAAGTTCTCTTTCGCTTACCATGAACTTATGAGAAAAATTGGCAAGTGAAGAAATGTAAGCAAGCAGATGCTTGGGCTGTGTAAAATTAAACCAGAATAGGAAAAAAAAGTTATGTGTATTGATACGGATTAGGCCATAAACTATAAAAATCTACCATTTAATATATTCAATTTTATAGTTTCAAAGGTATTACCTACCTAGGAAATTCTAAGAAAAGTAAATAAAGAAATTAGACAATTAACTACAAGAAAATAAAATAAATTCCTTAGCTGATGTAGTAATATGTATTTCATTCAACGCCCTTTGTATTTTTAATAAAATTTTTGTAACATTGTGCCAAAGAACATTTTACACTTCAGTCATCTGTGTGACTAATTCAATATTGCATATTCTTAAAATTGGAACGTGTCGTATTAGTTTGTTTCAGTTTCATACCACTAAGATACAGGATGCCACACTTTTAGAAAAATAGCAACAGAAACCCAGTGAATGGGAAACTCTACGGAGCAGTTTCATACTGTGGAACAATCAATGTGCTTGATTTTGTTTGTCTTCAATCCATAGCAAACAATAAGCACTTGCAGAGCAATTTGGAACTGGAGTCATTTTATTTGTGCTTTATGTGTGTTTTATAAAAATCATATGGTCTTTTATATTGTTGAAGACCCTTTCTGGATCTGAAACAACAGGTCCCAATGGAATTGTAAAGAGTGTTTCCAAAGGCCTCACCACGCAATGTAAAGCCCTAGCAAATCATGATTTTGTGCTATGTGACTTCATGACTCTATCAGACATGGACCCTCAAGAGCAGGAATGGCAGAGCCTCTCTACAGGTGACCGAAGACTGTTAAACTATCATTTAAAAAGAGAAAATACCATGTTAAAAGGTAGCACTGCCAAAATTATTTGAATCCTGTTTTCCCTAGGCCACTACATTAATTCAAATATAATTGTATATCCTTGAGAAGAAGGCACAGGGAATAGAAAAAATAAGTTATTAATACATTGGGGCTAATATTAATTTATATATTTCTAACTAAATACAATCAAATTGGAGATTGTGCTGGAGGATGGTAAGGTGGCCAATCTTTTTATTTATTTATTTTTAATGCACTCCAAGTAAGTACATCAAAAAAAAGTAAGTGCATCTCTAACTTCAATGGCAGTATGTGCAGACCAGACTTACCCAATATTGATGCCGCTGACATTTGGACAAGATAATTCTTTGTTGAAGCATGGTGTCTTGCGCATCTTAGCATGTTTAGCAGCATCCCTGGCCTCTACACACTAGCTACACCGCCCCCACCACACCACACACACACAGTTGTGATAATCTAAAATGTCTCCAGTCCTTGTCAGATGTCACTGAGGAGCAAAATATCCTTGACTATGTCTTTGTTTGTTTGCAGGTACAGAGTGGGTTTAACGATGAGCCTGTTCATCCATCCAGGATTATTTTTTGTTTTGTTTTTTGGGGGACATTTTGGCAGAAGGAAGTCATAAGCCTTTTTCCCTTATGAAATCAGAATGATTTAATGTGGTCAAGACACCATTAAGTAGGATCAAGAAAAAGAGTATATTGGATACGTTTGACAGACTCAAATGACATAGAAATTTTGCATTGGCTGTTACCTTGCCCCAGCAAATAAAGTATAATCATAGTTTGTAGTAGTCAAGGAATAGTATCAGTCTTCTTATAGAAATACTAAAAAAATATGGAATTATTGCATCTTTTTGATGAACTTACTTACACACAGGGGAGAGTGAAAGAAAGGAGGCAGGAGAGAAAGCGGACTCAATAGCTGATAAAGATAGCTAGTTTTTTCTGGGCACTATGTGACAGGCACAGTATGAAGCACTTAACAGACACTACCTCATCCAAAAGAATGTACTACTATTATTCCCATAATACAGATAAGGAAACTGATGTCTAGTGAGGTTAGATAGTGCCCTCAGTTTCACATCCAAAAAGAATCAGAATAGAATCAGGAAGACTTAGCCCCTAGACAATAACAATACGATAGACTATTCTGGTTTACCTTTGAATTATTGTATTATTCATGGAAAATATTTATCTGTGTGTCATTTTAAGATAGGTAGTGACCCAGCAATTTCATGAGTCTGTATTCAGTAAGTAGACACTTATTTTATTACTATCGACTCCAAATAGCTGCAGGTCAGTTAATATGATGTACGAGTATGAGTGTATGAGAAGGGGAAAATAATGTGAAGTATTCCAAAGAAAAATACAAATAATTTCTTTCATGACCACTGTTTCAGGTAGTTTTATGCCATATTTCTCCTCATTAATGTAGAAAATTGGGCATATTGAAAATTTAAACCTTCAGGAAACAAAGACTACAGTATCTCCTTTGGCATTTTTGTATCGCTAATCCACAATCTGTATAAGATGATATAAGTGTATCTTACCTTATAAATTAGGTACAGTCCAGGAATTTCCAGTTTATTAAATTTAAGGATGTTTTAATGTGTAATGACTTAGAACACAGTTTTGGTGTCAGAAATCTAAATTCAAATTCCATTTTCAACACATACTCTCTGTAACCTTGGGCAAAGAACTTAATTTAGTTAAGCCTCAATTTTCTTACTTGAAAAATGAGAATAAAAATAGTATTGCTCTTATAGGTTTCTTGTGTCAGATAATCATATGTGATATATATAAAGCAATTACCACTTACTCCTTTACAGTAAGTTCTCATTAATTGGTAGTTATATATGTGTTCATGGATCTTGTGCTTAGGTTGAACAATTTTAATGAAGAGACAGTAAAGTCCAATCATAGTTCTAGAGAAGGGTTATGCTACTAGTTATGTTCACCTTACTAGGAGATCCTTAAAAACTCTTTCTTTTATGGCCATAACTCAATCACTGCCCCTATCTCAACAAAAACTGTGGCCATTTTCTGGTAGCTGGGAGGCAGCTGGGGAGGAGCTGATGAACCTGCGGGACTCCTAGAGGCAGTGCTGGTGGCTTAGTAGCTGTGGCATTTTCAAGCACAGAAGTGATTAGTGGTGAGTGAGTGGCCCTCCAGCAGGGATTGTAGACTAAAGGCATCTGCTTTATATCTTCAATCATAGATGCTTTTTGCCTTCTAATTAAGACCTTTGTTGAGCAGGGTGTCTAGGGAGCAATCTTTCATACCCTCACCCTCCTCCCAGCCCTGTCAGAATCGTTCCCTATTGATCTACAGCCATACCACCCTGAACACACCTCATTCCATCTGTTCTTGGAAGCTAAGCAGGGTCAGGCCCCGTTAGTACTTGGAAGGGAGAATTGCTCCCTATTGTGAGCTTCACTGTTACTGCCTGTGCAGCATCTTCTTTCCCTTCTTTGGATAACACAATCCTGATTTTCTTTGGGAAATCAGTCCTTCCATTCTCTCCCACGTGATTTGGGTGGCCTTGATCCCTTCTCTAACTCAAGGGGTGACCCCTGCTAGGCTTAAGCCAATTAAAATACTTGAACTCCTTGTCTAACTGATTGGTTTGGGACTGGGTGCTCAAGACAATCATAGTCAGGAGAAGAGAAGAGATTTTGCTGGAGTGTCCGTGAAACGGAATCTTCGTCTTCTTTCCTAGATTTTGGAGTAAGAATATGTGAGCTGTGGAAATTTTGTAGCTATTTTTCTACCATAAGACAAGACTCTGGGGCTCAGGGTAGGCACTGCGGAAGACATTTTAATTGCTGGATGAAGCCCAGCCTGGAATTTGGCTGCATTTGGACTTTACAGTTAAGGAAACCAGTAAATGCTTTTTTTTTTTTTTTTTTTTGGCCAGCTTAAGTGAGTTTTTATTCCACGTTTTGTTTTCATAGAATTCTAATCCTTTATTGTAGAATTTATACTATATCTTGCATTATTGTTATTTGTAATATGTAGATGTCTTTATCCTGTACTAGAATATCAGGGATTCATAACCGGGTAGAGAGGATTATCTAGGTGATTTTCTTCTTCATCTCCCATGGAACATGGCAGTATTTTTGCACACAGTCAGTCCTCAATAGAGATAATCGCTGAATGAATGAATGAAAATGCAGTTGTAATAATATAGCTATATTTAAATACCTGTTTAAATCTCTTTCAAGATTGGCAAGGCAATATTTGGCAATTTACTTTTCAAATTTCTAAACAACTAATAAGTTATTCGAATATTACGAAATTCATTTATTTCCATTGTTTTAAAAAAAGAAGACAGAAGAGAAGTAAAGGGTTTTGAACCATTGCTCTGATCCTGGGTGACAGAAAATTGTGGGGACTCATTGTAGAAACTGGAAACTAATCCATCTGTTACTTTTAGTCATTCTTTTCTTCCTAAGAAAATATTGTGTGATGAGGTTACATGTGCCAGTGGGTGGTGGCTTCATCTTTAGGTACACAAATAACAGATGTCCTGAACTTGCTTAATTCACCGAGAAGGGCAAAAATAACAGCTCCAGCGTCCATGGAATAGCAGGTGGGTGTCTTGAACAGCACAAGAATAGTGAGCTCTGGACAATCCTGCAAGTAGGTATTCATGGCCCTTCACTGTTTTTTTTTTTTTATTATTATTCCAGTTTATTTTTTCATGAGGATGATTTGGTATCTGTGTAAAAATTCAGAGGAAACATGCTGCTATAACAAGAAACCATTTTTAGAAAGAGTCATTAAATCAATATCTGGCTAGACCTGGTATGCTCTTACGTGATCTCAGAAGTGGTACAATTACCAGTTTGGGGACAAAAAATACCAGCCTTATTGTGTGTGGTAAAAGAAGTAGGTGACTTCTTACGTGGAGGGCATGTGTGGGGGGGCGGTTGGGAGGGAAGTACGGTGCAAGTACCTACTTCGTCCACGTTCTTATAATGTCCCTAGATAAAAGAGAACAATAGCTGGACAAAGCAGCCTTGGTGATATCATGTGGAGATCAAGACTTTCTCTTGTAAAGGAAAAAAAATTCCAATGACAGCCACAGTCTTTGTGGCTGACGTGGCTGCACGGAAACTCATGTGTAGGCTGGGACCAGGTACTGTTTTGCGATGATTGTGCTAGAGTATCTTTCTGTATCACAGCTCAGTATCCCTTTGATCACAGAGCACCTGATGCTTCTTTGTTATTTTTATTTTTTTATTTTTTTTGAGACAGAGTCTCACTGTGTTGTCCTGGCTAGAGTGCCATGGCGTCAGCCTAGCTCACAGCAACCTCAAACTCCTGGGCTCAAGCAATCCTTCTGCCTCAGCCTCCCTAGTAGCTGGGACTACAGGCATGCGCCACCATGCCCGGCTAATTTTTTCTATGTATTTTTAGTTGTCCGATTAATTTCTTTCTATTTTTTTAGTAGAGACGGGGTCTCGCTCTTGCTCAGGCTGGTCTCGAACTCCTGAGCTCAAACAATCCACCCGCCTCGGCCTCCCAGAGAGCCAGGGTTACAGGCGTGAGCCACCACGCCCAGCCCTTTGTTATTTTTTTATTACCACTATTACTTGATATTTATTTAATACCTTCAAACTGGTAGGTTCAATTCTCAATTGAAAAGACACAAAATCTATTCTAAAGAGAGGACCTAATATCCTGAGGAAATATGCACCCCCCCCCTTAAAATAGGTCACAGTCATGGGTACAGGGCCATTGATGATGTCCCTGGTGATATCACTGAGGTAGCAGTGCAGCAGAAGTTTCCGCTCTCAAGCTGCTTGGCTGTGAGGTTGGCTTTGCCGCTGAGTAGCTCTGTGACCTTGGGCAAGTGACTTATATTCTCCATGTCTCAATTTTTCCATCTGAAAAATGGGATAAAAATAGCACCTCCTTCATAACTCAGAACAGATTATGAGATCTGCTTATGACATATTTAGCATAGTACTTTACTGTCATGTAGCAAATGCACAGAACATGTCAGCTATTATTGTGCAAACTTTATGTCCAAAACATTGAATTTGTAAAAGGACAAAAATAAGAATAAATTGGTGTTCATATTTATGGAAAGAAGGCCCTTCCTAATGAGATTGAATTACAGACCTCACCTATCAGCTGACCTAGCACTATTCTGGCTCCTCCTAAAACAAAAATCATCAACAAACTCACTCATCAAATGTCGAAATGGTGGGTTGACTCGTATGTTTCTACCCTTTGGAATAATAATAGAAGTTGCTGAGATGTCCACATCTGCACCCCTTTAAAGATACATCTGCAGTAGAATCTGTGTGCTGTTACATAACCTAGGGTAGTACCCTTTCAGGGGGCTGTTTTATTTTCTCCTAATCTTTATCACTCTGTTGCTTTGCATGTAAACGAGTGAAACTGTTTTTTTTTTTTTATAATTAAAACATATTAAAGGTCAGTTAGGATTGTCCTTGTGACTCCTTTGTGTAGTATAAAATAGACCCTCTGGGGAAATGAATCATGCACATATCTGGTTAGCTGGCTTCTGCTGGGGAAAATACAATAAAAATACTGACTTTCAAGTGGTCTTCCACACCCTTCTTGCTCTTTCCCCTCTCTAGTCTCCACACTGCTGCCAGAGTGTAGTCACTTGTTCAGGATCGGCCTTCCATGCCCGTGTGTAAGCTCCAGAAGGACAGGGACTGTGTCTCTTTCCAGCACATTTTAGTCCTCAGGGACTAGTATGGTGCCTGATTCATAGCACTGTACTCATTAAACATGTGGCAAATTAATAAATCAATATCCAACTGTTAGCTAGAAAAATAAAACATGTTGAACACCAACATCAGTTGACTTGGAAGCAGCCGGCCAACTATTGCTAAAGAGCTGTGCAAGTACTCCCTGAAGAATTTATTTGTGAACTTTTGTGGCTTGTTTAAGTATGTGTTGATCGATGAATGAAAATTGATGAATAATATTTTTGACTATCAAATTATACTTCTTTTTCATTAGAATTTATACAGAGCTAGAACTAGAATGGATTACTCATACACAAAATTTCCCCCTTCAGGTACTTTGTCAGAGAAATTGTTCATGTAAATGGAAGTGAATAGTTCTGTTAATCCAAGTTGGTAATAGTCTTTACATTGCCCTGTTTGTTTTGTAATGGATAACTATTTTTTCTTATTATACATGTGATAAATACCCAATTGTTGTGAAATATTTAGAAAATACAGATAATCCCTTTCCTAAAAGGAAACGCCTTCCATTTATTTTTAACCAGAGATAACTTAGATTAATAATTGACAATACTTCATTAGTTATATATATAATTTTTATTTAATAGTAAATTAATTTGACTAAAATTAAGTTTTATATCATCTATTCTAGATACAACATCTACATTAAAATTAAACTACATAAAACACTAAAGAGAGGAAATGAAAGTTTCATGTAATCTCATGCTGTAGAGTTATTCCACATATAATTTGGTTCATGGACCTATGACAGTCTACCTCTGTTACTGGTTTGATAGGAGATAAGGAAAGAGAGAATAAACAGAAAATTAACAATTTGATAATTTAATTATAGTTTTTGTCACAAGGGCTTAGAAATAATAATAACTGTAGCAAAAATGAGTCCTTCACCACAGATGGATTGAAAAGCACTGGACTGGAGTTTGGTTTATATTATTTCAGAACATTTTTAATACATGTTGTCATAGCTATAGCTACAGCTACACCTTTATTTCTATGGCTATGTCTACACATGTGTATATATCTACCTGTCTATCAACACTGATACATATATATTTATTCACAAGATATGTT
>NW_012152285.1:916714-917491 GCF_000956105.1 Propithecus coquereli | reverse complement strand
AAACACATGTATGAAAAAAGGATTCCAACGTTATTATTCCAGGTAATTACTTTTCACATCAATTTTTATTTCTGTAAACCACTCACCCGTAGGAGCTGATTTTCCTAAATTTTTTATTTCCTAACATTGTGTGTAGGTACAAATGGTAGGTGACATATTATTTGCCAAAATTTTAATATGAAAAGAATACTAATTTCAATTACATAGGAAGTAAACAAGAGAGTGAAATTAGACTTGATTTAGTTTGGCACTTATGAACAGGTGGAATGTGGGTGTTATTTGAGGGGATAAAGTTTGATTTATTAGGTACTAAAGTAGGTCAAGAAATGTTTTCTTTTCAGTTCTTACCACCCCCAGATGGAGGCCAGCCTAGAAGTGGGGTGTGCAAGAACAGAGCTGATGGCTCCTTGCAAGTGCCCACAAGAGTATAATTATATGGATTCCAAGAAACTAGTAACCTTCCTTTGTTGGCGGCCAGGTAAGTCAACAGAGACTCAGGAGAGAGTCCACTCTTGGTTTGGGAAATAACTTAGACCAAGAAATGAATCACAGTCTCTACTGTGAAGGAGACCAGAGAGAGGGTTGTTTGTCTTCATCTCATGAAGAAGAATGAGTTTTCAGTACCCTCTGGAAAAAAACAGGATCCTTTGCATTCAAACATACATTTCCCCCTCCTTTTTTCTGGTCAATAATTCTGGATATCTCTTATAGAAGAATACTGACAAGCACACTTGCTGTAAATTTTGTTTAACAATGATCCCTCAGCACTTATAAAGA
>NW_012152285.1:913301-916664 GCF_000956105.1 Propithecus coquereli | reverse complement strand
ATAACACGTTTTCAGCAGGGGTGAAATGCACAGTAAAATTTCACATTGAGATACGCATTTAGAACTTACCAAAAGACAAAAAAACAAAATATTTGAAATGATTCAGAATTAGAACTGGGAATCCAAAGAGTGGACTCAGAATCAATACAATCTCACTGCCTTATTCTATAGGTGAGGACACTGAGATCTATGATAAATAATGTGTAAGCTGTGTAAGTTGGTAAGTTACATCATATCAACCTGCCAACTTGTTGTTGACAATGTTCCATGACTGGACTGTAAGTTTCCAGGATCCCAGACCAACACCTCTACTGTACTAAGGAACCCACCATGGAATATCTGTTAATTGTAGATATTACCACCTGGCCCCTCGTGGTAACAATAGGTGTTGGTTTCAAAGATGAAAGTCAGAGATGAGTCAAGGGTAGGTTATCCTTAGGGACAATCTCAGGTGATTGTCTATGTTGACTATTCTTCTTTGACCAGGCACACTTAGTGAAAATTCCTAGGAAATTCTCAGGAAACCTAAGACTAGATAGCCAAACAAGATAATGCAGGTATAGAAAAACATTTTGCCGATACTTTATTTGACACTTCCTTTTTCTTTGTGTGAACACAGCTCTGAATTCTGCATTGGAACAGAACTGGATCACTGATTTTGCTTACTACAGACTTATTCTAGAGAGGAAAAAAGTTTTGCTTGTAAAAAGCTGACTTGACTCTCAGGTTTCTCAGAAGTCTTACATTCATGACAAACTATCTTTCTTTTTTCTCTATTTCCCTCTCCTCTGAAAGAAAACCTAATATCTATTTTATGCATATATATTAGGTGACAATTCTGGTAGGGAAGTTTGACATATATTCCTACTAAAAGAGTCACTGATTTATTTTATTTTAAATCTGCAATAAGAACTTAAATCATCAGTCAAGGAACTTTGTTTTCCTTGCCTTCCTTGCTCTATGAGATAGTGATGAGATCAAGCCAATTTATCTCAATTCTGAAGGACTTTTTATCAGTCATACCTGTATCATCCAGGAGCCATCTGAAATGCTTCACATTACGTCTGACTCCAATAGGGCCAGCCATCTGATATAGATCATTAATCTAACACTTCAAAAGAAGTAGAATTTCTGTGGGAAGGTTTCACATCTGGTATTCTACTTGCTGATTTTTGCAATCCAAATTCTGATAATTGATTGCCAAATCTCTATCATTACATACTAGGCCAAACACAAAGAAAATAAAGTTGTTTTTTTTTTTAAGTTCGTTTGTATTTAAAAGGGTGTATAGTGCCCAATTCTTTTTTAAAAGCAAATAGCTGTTTATAAAAAAAAAAAGTCAAAAGGATATATAAACTAAATAACAAAAGGAAGTTATCTGTAAAAGAGAGGATAATAAGAGTTGTTTTCCTTTTTTTGGTTTGTATTTAAATTTTTTCTATGATAGCTATTATTATTTGTCTAATTAAAAGTAAGTCTTTAAGAAGCAGAGTATTTGTATAATTTCAGTTATTTAAATAATAAAAATTTTAATGCAAATGTTATTTTCATTTAAGGAGAAATTTATTGCTTAATAATTGTTGAGCATGTGGTAAGTATAATAGGGACAGAATAAAATAAATTTGAGCTTTTTCTCCAACAAATGGGTTTAAAAACCTGGATGTATAACATTGGTAGGGTTACCAGAGAAAATACAGGATACTAAGTTAAATTTGAATGCTAGATCCCAAATATTTTTAGTGTAAAAAATATTTTGAACATATTTACATTAAAATTATCTGTTGTATGTCTAGAATTCAAATTTAACTGAAAATCCTATATTTTTATTTGCAGAATTTGGCAACAATGATAATTGGATCTTAGTTTTGTCATATGCCAAATGGAGAGAGTATTATCCCTATCATTGGTTCCTTTGAGGATTAGAGGAGGAAATATCAGAGATACATTTTCCATGAAGTTCATGAAGCTAACACTTCACCTCTCCTGCATTGGCTGTACACACAGCCCTATACCTAATTCTATATTCATAATTTTCTTGAAGCCTTCTTGCCCCCCAATTATATAAGCTTTGGGGCTCTCAAAACTTCCATCTGCTCTTGGAAGACATATTGGTGTTTATCTAGTAGTTTGCACATAGAAGGCACTCAGTACCAATAAGCCCCTTTTTCTATCATTAGGTATGCTATCAAATTGAGTCCTCTATTGTAAATAGGACAGGTGACGGCCAAATGACTGTACTCAAATCTGTCTTCCGTATCACTAAGTTCCAAAGTACCATCCTCTAGAATGTAGCACGGATTGCTCTTCTACCCCCTAGATCCCTGACCCTTCTCCATATATTACGATTGGGGGGAGCATGGAAATTTCTAAAAATCTGAGCGTTTGGGTCTCTTATTTGAGAGAGCTCTGGAAAGCCAAAAATAAATAAGAACTAAATCTGATTAATATGATGAATTTGCAATAAATGTTGCTCAAGGCTCTAGGCAGGAAACTCCATTCCTATGAATTTATCTCCTATACGAACCGCCAGACTCCACCACTCCTGGAATCAAGTGCACATACGCAGGTGACCAGGCATCTCAGCCTCATTAATCACTAAAAGCTCTTATTAAATATGATAAAGACAAACCATCCATTCCCTCAAATTTTGCAATGCTGTCATTTTTTTTTCTCACCTTCTTCCCAGATGTCTTGATTCCTACAAATAGCTAATAATCACCATGTCCATTTCATGAGGAACCATGGGAAAAATTCCTCATGTATCACAGGAGCAGGAACACCTGAGCTCTCTCTCAAAGTCGTGTTATTCTGGTCAACAGTCTAGTCTCATACCTGATTGTGCTTTCAAAATGTGTTTGCCTGGGTTATTAGAATAATCCATTTCAAAATTACCAACATTAATTCGTTTCAAAATTACCAGCCACATGTAGAAACCTAACAGGACCCTAGGACCGGCACTCTGGGCACCCACCTTACTCTGATCGAATTTTTTTTCTAATCTTTCTTATTACTTTAGTTTCCACAGATTTTTTCTGTTTTTCTTCCACTGGGCGGGGGGGCGGGAGTGCATGTGTGTGTGTGTGTATGTGTGTGTGTGTGTGTATAGAGAACTACCTCAGGTTTTCTTTTCAAAGGAGAAGTATTACTTAAGCACATAAATAAATAAATATTTAGTTAGCAGCACTAAGAGAACATTCTGGTTAAACTTCTGGTCTGGACTTATTTGAATCAAGAGTATTGAAGGTCTGATTTTCCTAAATTTTTTATTTCCTAACATTGTGTGTAGGTACAAATGGTAGGTGACATATTATTTGCCAAAATTTTAATATGAAAAGAATATTAATTTCAATTACATAGGAAGTA
>NW_012152285.1:899593-912201 GCF_000956105.1 Propithecus coquereli | reverse complement strand
CAAGGGTGTTCCAGGTTGCTCATTTACTGAACTGCATCAAAAGTTTACTTTCCTTCTTCTTCCATTATTACTTAGAAAAGAGAAATGAACATTGTAATAGACCAAAATTTTCCTGTCACTGTATTTTTTTTTGTTTGTTTGTTACAGAGACCAAAAGGAAATATAATAGGAAAGCACAGGAACTTGTTGTATTTTCCTAATAGTCTTAATAAAAATGGAAGGTAGAAATGTCCACTTCATGGCTTATTAACCTCAGAGTCATTATTATTAGGTCTCTAGTAATTAAGGGTCTAAGTTTACACTGGTTGACATCTAACTGCCCGAAGTCTGAATGGGAAGATAATTTTACAAAATAACATCTATGACTACACAGTGTGCATTCGGGCACTCACTGGAGCTTCCAGTTCATGCGTCCTTGGACCTCTTCCCTTCAATTTCTAGGCCAGAACTGCGGTTTGAGAAATGCTGGTAGAGTATCATAATCTCTATTGCAGGGAAGGTAAGATTGAGTGCACATATGAAAGGAGAGTCTCCCTTCCATGCTTCATAACTTTCTTCTTTATATAGATTGGTAAAGGCAGGCTTCATTTTTAATAATTCAGACTTATTAGTATAATTCACTTGCCAGCAGTAGATCTTCTTTAAGCTCTGTTGACACCAAATGGACCACACTCTATGGTAAAAGTTCTATCAGCAGAAAAACATATATAAATATATTTCATTGTGATTAGATCTTCACAGTAACTATAATATAGAAGGATGTAGAATGTTATGTTAAAATAGATATGAGAAAGATGAGGCTCTATTTATTTAAAAGACTTGCCTCAATCAGTTATATTAAAAGCAGCAAAGCTGAGACTCAAACTCTGCTAGGCGTTCCACCTTCAAATATTATGCTCTATCATTTCTATTATGCAACCTCCTCTTCATTAATAGTTAAAACAGTCAATTTAGTTATTTTGCTGGTTGCTGTTTTGGCCACAAGTTGATGTTTCTCTGGTGAAAGTTATTCACAATGAATACATACCCTTTGAGAAGTTACTCTGGCATTTAATTAACCTGCACTGTTTTAACTTTTCTACTTTTCTTCTCATCTTTTAATTTAAGATAGAAGTTCACAGAGATATTAAGGGGATAAATGTAATAAATAGTTGAATAAATTTCAAGGGCTACTGAAGAAGCCTCCTTGTTTTATATGATAGTTATCAGAGTTCTTCTGGAGTTGCCTCAGTGTTGGTGATTCCATAGCTGGTCTTTGTAGGTTGGAGTTATCAGCATTCCTCAAACTTGGAGATTGTAGCATTCTAGGAGGGAGTCTTACTTTAGCCTTGAACTCAAGAACACTAGAATTTTTCCTGTAAGAAAAGGCTTTAGGAAAATGAGACAAATTATATTAAATTTTTGCCTTTAGTTCAATTCATTTTCATGAACCCTTTGGCATAAGGAGTGCATTTAATGTCCCTTTAAAAACCATGGATGTGAATAAGTGAAGTAAAACACATGTATGAAAAAAGGATTCCAACGTTATTATTCCAGGTAATTACTTTTCACATCAATTTTTATTTCTGTAAACCACTCACCCATAGGAGTCAAGACTTTGAATAAAGACAAGATTAGTCATTGTAACATTAGAATTTGAAAGCAGATTTTCTTCATTAACGTAAAAGAGAAAGCCTGACTTTAAGAATCTTGTCTTTCTTATAAATAAGCCAATATTGTCCTAAACTATGATAAGGTTTGGCCACTTGATTTCTTGTCTCTAGTTTGAATGACTAATATGAAAGGCAAGATTACTAAATAGTGTAAAGTCAATTACTCCCTGTAAAGAACTTCTCCCATCTCATCTCTCAGTGTCTTCAAATAAACAATGCCATTTTGCACATAGGTTAATGGAGCTGGAATGTGCTTCAAGGCAAGGAATTTTGGTCAACAAGTAGAGTTGTGAAGTGATGTACTTTTTATTTATTTATGTTTTTAATTAAGAGAAACTAATGGTATACTTTTCTGTTTAAGATATACTAAGAATAATATTTGAAGATTTTATAGTCTAAATTATTACTCCTTCAGAAAATGCTAATTTTTTCTCATATTTTGTTTGAAGATGTAGGTACTATGGGGCCATGAATTCAAAACCTCATTCTCATTTTTGTAATTTGAATTTTAATCTGATCTCAAAAAACTTGTTGTTAAGGATGAACATGGCTCTTTCCACTGATTTTCAGTATAAAGAATTATAATGGGGATGGGATAGTGGATTAGCATAAAAATTAAAATGCAAAATCCCCTTGCTCTAATAGAGCAAAATAAAGTAAAAGCTCCTATTCTTAACCACCTCTTCCTGAAACAGTGCATAATTCCACCATTTGTTCTCCTTAAAAGAAAGATTTGGGCTAGAGAGAGACAGTTTAAACTAGTCTCATTGGCTGGCTCAGCTCTCCAAGTAGGTAACTGCAGGAAGAAAAGACAATTCTTTGATCTCAGTGAGGTGCTAATTTGTAAGATTTTTGAGCTGTTTGGGCCTTAGGAAGCAGGGATCAGTACGTAAACAATGGCATTTATCTGGCAGCCTATTACTGACACATTACTATCTCAGTACTTATTCATTTACACTGGTGTTTGAAGACAAGACTATGTGTCAATAAAGGAATTAGACCAGACACCTCAGTCCATCAGGTTTATCTCAGTTTGCTGACAGGAACAGTAGGTGACATTAAGCAACAGAAAACACTTCAAAGTTTCCTATCCTTGGTTTTGCAAGGAAGACAAACAACATTTACTGCTTTAGCAGCAACAAACAATGAGTGAAAGACTGCAGAGGGAAGATGAAAGAGCTCACCAAATTATCAAACGCAAAGCCTGCCCATACCCTAATTTCTCCTCATTGCCTGAATTTCATTAGAGAGATTTTTTTTTTTTTAAAGCTTCCAATGATAAGTAGTGTTCCTTTGGATCTCTTAAAAGAGAATCCTCTTAAGAAGGATGGTAGGAAACCAGTGGATGAAAAAATTTACTTGACTATCCCAGCTACTCTTAATTAAAGATTTCTATATTCATTTATTTCAACATCTTTTCAATAAATAATCAAGGTGTGTCTACTATACACTAGACCTGTATGAAGATGATACTACTACTTTTACAGATAACACTTGAAAAAATATTTTCTAGCATCATCAAATAAAAATACATCCCCAATTTCTTCCTCTGTACATCTCAATTTGGAATTATTTGGCAGTGTTTGGGTATGTTTTATATACAATTTTGTTAAGTTTTTGAAGTAGAGGTTAATTAGCTTTTTCAGTAAATATTTATTGAATGTTTACTATATTAGTCCTGTTCTAGCCCAAGCTACTGCAGAGAACAAAATAGACTAGTCACTAGATCCTTGCTCTTAGATGGGGTGACAAACAAAAAACTGGTAATTTTGTGATGTTAAAAATTACGTAAAGTGAATAGAACAAAGTGGTGTAAGAAAGAATGACTGGAAAGAGATGGAAATAATATCAGTGTAATTAGTATTGTACACTGGGTGGCTGTGAAAATAAATTGTAATGGTATGAAGTAATAATGAAGGAAAAGAACATTTAGGCAGTGGGAGCAACAGCTAGGACAAAATATGGACGTACTGAAAAAACAGAAGGCTGACCTGGTGAGGGTAGAATGAATGTGGGAAAGTTGGATAGGAAAAGAGGGCCAGCCCATCTTGAGGAAGGGAGGGTATTAAGAGATGAAAGCAGACAGGTAAAGGAGATCAGTTTGTGTAGGTGAATTAAAGGTCCGGTAAAAAGAATTTAGAATATACTCTGCTTAGAAGGTATTCTATTTTTACTCAATTCGTATACATCATTTGACCTTGTTAATTTCTCCTTCCTCCTGGAAACTCTTTGTTACTTGGCTTTTGGATACCATACTCTCCTGGCTTGCCTTCACCTTCACTGGCTATTTCTCAGTCTCCTTTGCTGGCTCCTCTTCTCCCAGTCTACATTGGAGTGTCTCTGGGCTCTGTCTTCAGACTTCCTCCCTTCTCTATTTACATTCACTTCCTTGATGATCTCCCCCAGTCTCATGGCTTCAAATAACATCTGTAACTGAATGACTACCAAAATTACATCTCTAGCCTCTACCTCTCCTTTGAGCACTACATTTAAATATCCAACCAGCTACTTGGCATCTCTGCTTGGATGTCCCATATGGATCTCAAATGCACTCCATCCCAAACCAAGTTCCTGATATTTTCCCCCAAACCCTTTTTTCCCTCATACTAAGCCAGCCTTTCAGTCAATCAGACTAAAAACCTTGGAATCATCTTTGATTCCTCTCTGCCCCACCTCACAGAAGCTGAGCATGTTTTCAGCTCA
This sequence comes from Propithecus coquereli, assembly GCF_000956105.1. Lineage (NCBI taxonomy): Eukaryota > Metazoa > Chordata > Mammalia > Primates > Indriidae > Propithecus > Propithecus coquereli. The sequence goes on along the minus strand of NW_012152285.1, from coordinate 907,846 downwards.
TCCAATTCTAATATCTCATTTAAAGTAATGCAGTAGAGGTTTTTTGTTGTTGTTGTTTTGCATTTTTTTTTTTTTTTTTTTTGAGACAGAGTCTCGCTCTGTTGCCCGGGCTAGAGTGCTGTGGCATCAGCCTAGCTCACAGCAACCTCAAACTCCTGGGCTTAAGCGATCCTCCTGCCTCAGCTTCCCGAGTAGCTGAGATTACAGGCACACGCCACCATGCTGTAATTTTTTCTATTTTTAGTAGAGACGGAGGTCTCACTTTTGCTCAAGCTGGTCTCAAACTCCTGACCTCAAGCGATCCTCCTACCTCAACCTCCCAGAATGCTAGGATTGTAGGTGTGAGCCACCACACCTGGCCTGCAGTAGCATTCTAACTGGTCTAACAAGGGTCACCTGGGCCCTTGTTCGTCTTCAGATAATCCTCACCACAGTACCCCATGTTCCTTTTAAACCCTAAGCCACAGCATGCCTCTTTCCTGCTCAACACCACACTGTCTATCAGGCCCTCCATAACCTGGCCCCTGTCGTCTCTCTAACTCCATCTCTGATTCTCACCCCCTTACTTAACTCTGCTTTTTGCTGTTCCCCTACAGTTTCTCTTTATTCTTCCCAGAATGCTATCCCCCCAAACCACAGGTGGTTGCTGCTTCACCTCCTTTAGATCTTTACTCAAAAAGCACCTTCAGCTGGGTGAGGTGGCTCACGCCTGTAATCCTAGCACTCAGGGAGGCCGAGGTGGGAGGATCGCTTCAGGTAAGGAGTTCAAGACCAGCCTTAGAAAGAGTGAGACCCTGTCTCTATTAAAAATAGAAAGAAATTAGCCAGGCAACTAAAATAGAAAAAATTAGCTGGGCATGGTGGTGCATGCCTGTAGTTCGAGCTACTCGGAAGGCTGAGGCAGAAGGATCGCTTGAGACCAGGAGTTTAAGGTAGCTATGAGCTAGGCTGACACCATGGCACTTTAGCCTGGGCAACAGAGTGAGATTCTGTCTCAGTAAATAAATAAATAAATAAAAAGCACCTTCACAAGGAGGTCTTTTGAGACCACCCTATTTAAAGTTCCAACTCTTCCTCTTGCCAATCTCCTTGTCTAAATCCCTGCTCTGTTTTTCTCCATAGCACTTATCACTACATAATATACTACCTAATTTACTTTTTGGGGAGTTTATTGCCTATGTCCCCTCATAAGAATGTAAGTTACATTTGGCGGGGATTTTTGTCTGTGTTATTCATGGCCATCTCCCCAGCAATGAGGATAGTGCCGGGAACACAGTAAACAGATAATAATATATGTCAAATTAAAAAGTGGGAAGCTATGGAAAATCTTAAAGAAGGGAATGACAATATTTCACTGTGTTTTGAGGTGATCATTCTGATTACTCTATAGAGAATGGAGTGGAGGGATGGATTTGGAGTTGAAAATGGAAATAGAAACACCAATTAAGAAGCAAGAGCAATAGTCCAGTTAAGAGATGATAGTGGCCTGAGCTAAAGTAATATTAGTGAAGATCATGGGAAGTGGACATTCTGGCTTCGTTTGGGGGGCTGATTTGATAACATTTATAATTGATTTATAGCCAAAATACTTCTGGATATTTTTGTGTTGAACATAGCTATATAGCTTCTTGACTCTGATTGTTTTTTTCCTTGTATGAGGGGTATTCAAACAAATGCTGATGGATTGGTTGGTGTGGGAAAGGTTTAGGGTATGATCTGGGATGGTACCTAGATTTTTGGCTTCAGTAACTGGGTGGGTGAAGTCATCATTTACAGAGAAGAAGATCAAGGTGGGGGACAATTTTAGGAACTGTTTCATTTGAGGTACCTTTTAGACATCATGGGAAAATGACAAGGAAGCAATTGGTTATATAAGTATGGCCTACGGTAGAGAGGTCAACTGTACAGATAAAAATTTGGAAGTCATCATGTGTAAATTGTTTTTAAAACCATGGGGCTAGATCAGCTAATGCAAGAAGAAAGTCTAGTTAGAAAGGAAAGGAGGGCCCTGGAACATACCAACATTTAGAAATTGAGCAAAGGAGTTAAGTCCAGCAAAAGAGGCTGAAAACATGACATTTATTGTGGGGAAAGACTTCTGAAATTATCTAGATCTTAGAATATGGGTGGGCAATCTATAGCCCATGGAGCAAGTCTGGTCCAGTGCTGGTTTTTATATGTCCCATGAGCTAAAAATGGTTTTTACAAATGAACAATTGCAATTAATTTAACGTTAAGGAACACTAACTTTGAACTCAAATTAAGCAAAAAGTTTCTCAGAAAAGAGGATTCCATTCTTCTTATTAGTAAACATGCATTACAAAAAATACACTCAATTATTATATTTCAAATTTCATCAGTTAAAAACTTGTAGAGATTTGTTTTCTCTTTTTTTGCTGTTTTCTCTTGTTATCCTTCATTTTGACTCTTTTCCCACAAAGCTTAAGAATTTACTATTTGGTTCTTATAAGAAAAAGTTTGTTGACCCCTGATTTACATTAATTCTTTCACATTGCTGAGGCCTAGAGATTTTAGGTTATTTTTCGGAGTTACCCAGAGAGAGAGCTAAGAAATACAGGCCTGAACTTCTGGTTGCATTCCTATTCCAATGTACCATTCTATATCTTTGTTGTATATACAATAGGCTAGCAAATATTTATATCACAAAATAAGAAAGAAACATTAATCATCTTATGAAATATTTTTTTCAATAAAATACTAAATAAATACAACAAAGTTCCAATGGCAGAATATAATCAATGAAAAGGACTTAATTTAGTGCTAATTCAAAGAAAACCATTTGATGTGTTTAATTGAAATGTAGTTGAGAGAAAGCCATCTATCTGACTTTTAAGGTTTGTAAAATAGTGTGAAGGATTTTGACAATTATCCAAGTAATTCATGTAAAATAGTATGTGAAATCCTAGATGTTTGAGTATACATTTTTTCTTGTTTGTCTCCTTAAACCAGAGAATTAAGAATAGATGTCAGGGCAAGGTAGGAAATCATTTTGGGCATGAGAATTAGTAGTTGGTACCATTTTTTACATTGTTCTACATTCTCCAAATGTCTTTATTCCTTATACACTGAAATCTCAGAAATTTCCCATAACCACTTTTATTATACATTTACCATTGTGATTTTTTTATTGTGGTAAAATACACATAACATAAAATTTACTAGCTTAACCATTTTTAAGTGTACAGTTCAGTAATGGTAAGTATATTCACCTTGTTGTACAACCAATCACTAGAAACTTTTTTATCTTGCAAAACTGAAACTCTATGCTATTAAACAACAACTCTTTCATTTATCTCTCTAGCTCCAGGCCCTGGCAACTACCATTCTATTTTCTATTTCTATGAATTTGACTATTCTAAATACTTAATGTAAGTGAAATCAGACAGCATTTGTTTTTGTGACTGGCTTATTTCATGAGCACAATTTCTTCAAAATTTATCCATATTGCAGCATGTGTCAGAATTTCCTTCTTTTTCAAGGCCGAATAATATTCCACTGTGTGTATATGCCACATATTGTTTGATCATTCATCCATTCATGGACACCTGGGTTGCTTTCAAATCTTGGTTATTTTGAATTATGCTGCTATGGACATAGTTGTGCAACCATTGCTTTTATATAACTTAAGTTGCATGACATCAACTTTGACTGCTTTTCTCTGCAGAGTAAAATATTTTTCATTATATTTGCGACTCATGAGAAAGGTCTTTGAGGAGATGGAGAGAAGGGAACTCTCTGTCAGGAGAGCTAAGCATGTCTAGGAAATCCTCCCAGCAAATATCTTTTCTTGTTACTTTGACTATGATCGGGGTACCCAATCATTCTGAGAATATAATATCATTGAAGAAAGTAGGACAAAAGAAAAGGGCTCAGCATTAGGAAACATGTGTATAGGGTAATTTGTCATATTGATACGCAGGTCCCCAGGAAGCTATTGCAGAACACTTCTTATAAATAGTCCCCATTTAAGGCTGTTGGCTGAAGGCAGGACACAGTCCTGAGCATGTGTCAGGGGAATCAAAAGTTAGACTAATATTCTAAGAGAAGAACAAAACTTTAAACATTTTCAAGTGCAATAAACCTTATAAGAAAAACTTATAAAGTTCTGTAAGCTTAAATTTATGAACTAGTCCTAGGTGGAGCGGCTTTGTGATAAGAAAGATGTGAATTTGAGTCTTGGCTCTGCTGCTTGCTAATGATGTGACTTTTGACAAATTATTCAGCTACACTGAGCTTCATTTCTTCACCTCTAAAACAGGAATAATATTAATCATACGTACCTTGTGGGCTTATTTTGAGCATTAAAATATCAGTCATGTAGTATACACTCAGCAAAAGAGCTACCATTTTCTGAGTATATACTACAATATTCATTACTGTTAATGATAGAGGCTGAAGATTAGGCTAAAGAAACTCTTCTTTTACACATGGGAACAAACAAATTATCAATATGAAAGAAAAACTTTAGTATTTTAGTAAAAATTAAAGTCTTTATAACTTAACATACATATACATGGAACCATAGATGTAAAAAGAATGTATCCATTTTAAATGTTCTTTCTTTATGAAACTTTAGATGCTAAAGGTAAATACTCCTGAAAAAATATACGTATTCCAGGTTTATGAGTAATTCAGTATTTATAAAGCTGGTTTTTAGACATTAATGCCATTTGGAGAAATCATACTTTTCATTCTGACTGTGAGTGGATTAATGTTACACATCAGAGTCTAAGAATCCCCTAAATAAATACCATATGCCTTTGAATGTTGACTTTCTGATTCTGTAGCCAATTGTTTTAGTGAATTTCAATGTGCAATCCAGAGTCAGTCTCCTATTTCCTTGAAGGCACATAGTCAAATGGTAGATAAAGAGGTTCCTCAAGGTATTTAGGGTCCTCGTGAGGCACACGGTCTGTTAATTCCTAATTTCTCCTGCTCAGGAATGCATATTACTCAAAGAGTATTTTTAAGAAAAAGGTAAATGTAACTGTGGAATGAGATTTCCCTGGACCTACTGTCCATGTCTCCTCTCCTATGTCTCCTTACTACCAATGTTTCTAACCCTTTGGAAAAACAGAATGGGCAAGGATTACCCCTCCCACATTCATCAAGAATGGAAAGTTTTCTTATGGGGAATATTGGGTCATCCACTTGAAGTCCCATTAATCATCCCTTCTGCATCATAAGGGGGAAGAGGAAAGATGCTGACAGCATCAGTAAACTATAGTCCTGTATGACATTCTGATGCTATCTAAGACTCTGGAAAACACATAATGGAACTTCATAAACATATATGTTTATCCAACTTATGTCAATATATATGTGTCAAACCCTGGCATGTATTCCTTTACTACGGTGAGACGCAATGATTAGTAACCTGAAGTCCCATCCCAAGGTTTTACTATATTAAGAGAGAATAGATACACACAATAATAGCTAACATTTGTTGAGCATTTTCTAAAATTATTTACATATTAACCCATAATCTTCACAACAATCTTGTAAAGTTGATACTATTAGTCTTTCTTCCCTCCTCATACATAATATTGAGGCACCAAGGATTAGTTTTCACTCAGGGTCACATAAATAGCCAGGAATTAAACATTAGGAAATCTGACCCTTGAAAATGTAGTGATTCTTTTGCACACATACAAAAGTATTGAGGCAAAGAGTAATGAGTATAGGAACACAGGAAGATATATCTAAATGGAGGTTCAGAAAAGGTACCTAGAAAGCTGATATTCATATGGGGCTTTGAAAATTAGATAAGACTCGCATGTAAGAAGAGGAATTTCGGAAACTGAGAAAGGCTGATGAAAGCTCAGGGCCTGTGATGATATCAAAATTTCTCTGTTCTGCTGGAGCATAGCACACGCGAGAGATTTTTGGTCAAGAAGAGGCAAGTTGTACCAGCTCATAGAAGACTATAAAATGCAAGATTCAATAATTATTACTTTATTTGGTAGGTAAAGAGCAGTCAGTGAAAAATTCTCAACAGAAAAATTACATATTCTTAAGTGGCTCTTTAGGAAGACCAAGCTGTACATGTTTGCAAATGGGATTGGTGGAGAGAGAGAGTGAAGGAAGGAAAAATTTAGGATGCTATTACTATAATCTCAAAGAAAAGCAATAAAGGCTTAGGCTAGAACATTGTTAATGGTAACAGAGAAAAAAGATGAATGTCAGAAAATGCAGATACAGAATCAACAGGAGTAAGCAAAGGAGCAGATTTTACAGGAAGGAGACAACAGTTCCTAAAGGGTTTTGAAATGAGCCTTGAAAGACGCAGTTGGTTTTTATTAGGCAGAAAGGAGGGAGGCACACATTCTTAGTGGGAAATGAGCAAATATTTGGTTTCTGTCTTTCTCCAGCTATTCTGAGAATACCCAGCCTTCAGAATCCCACCCTGGCATTGACTAGCATTTCTGGCATGTCAACCTTGACTTTCCCCAAAAAGGATAATGGGACATACAGTGTGTACCCATTATGTAAGTGATGATTTTCAAATGAATAGAAGAGCTGTGAACTATGGAAATTACACATTCATGTCACCTACATAATGAAATGATTTCCAATGCTGAATCAATTGTTCTTATTTTTCTTTCTTTTTTTTTAATTAAGATCAGGAAAGTCTTTCAGGATGATTACTGATTCAGAAACTTTACGAGATTAAAAAATTTAAGATTTTTCTTACAGATTAACACTGTTCTAATGTTAGAAATTAAAAGAAATCATGTAATTAGTGATAATATTTATCCTACACAGATTGTTGTTATGAAAGCCTCTTTGTACCCATACAATTGCTCATAATTGAGAAAACACTTATAAAGTAGCTACCTGGTTAGAGTCCAGAATATATGTGAATATAAAAACTATTTTATGTACTTCACATTTTTTAAAAACATCTATTACTTGTGGTTAGTGATCTTTCACTGTCTTTAATTTGTGGACACTTTCTAACCACCACTTGTGGGTCTTCAGCAAGCAAACCGCTTCACAGAAACATTTATTTGCCACCACGCAGACTGTGAGGATAGAGAGACAATTCAATATTTATTCTGTGTTTAACAGCATCCTTTGAGAGTTGCACAAGGCTTTCAAAATGTATAACCAAAGAAGAAAATAATCCCTAAATCCAACAACTGCCCCAGTGCTCTGTAGGGCATGAAACAAACAGGGCTATTCCTAATACATAAATTCTAAGAGGTACTTCACAGTATATTTGACAAAATAATGGCATTGAAAAAAAATGTAACCCAAGAAAAACAAAGTAATGCTCTAAGGAAAAATGTAAAGACTATTGATATGTCTTCTTGATTCACCTAATATTTCTGTGTCCCAGCAGTGCAAAGTTATAGGTCCAGCAAAGCCAACTCTTTCATGTCCTAAGTGCAGAACACAGGCAGACCACCTCTCTGAATTCTAGTCTTTCCACATATAAATTGAAGAAAATGATACCCAATTGTCTCACATGTATCATAGGGTGCTGCATAGGTCAGAACCAAAATGAAACAACGTATGTAAAATGTTTTATAAACCGTAAAACATTATGCATAGGTAAGATATTATCTGGAAATGGAGAAAATACTCTTCCTTTTCTACTTTGTAGGGATGTTGTAAAGACAGTTGTGGTAGCAGATATGAAGGACTGAGGGCTTGGAAAGAAAATATAAATGAAAGGCATTATTATCTCTTACTACTTTATAATTCATTATATTAACTTATAATAAGAATTCAGAAAACACATCTGTTGTGGGAAAAACAAAAATTTTCCAAGAGCTAAAGTGCAGGATTGATTTTCTTTTGACTCAAAAAGAACACTAAAATCTGGGAAAATGATACTTTAGCAAGTGGAGGATCAACTGGAATTATGGCTAGGCTACATCTATAAAAAAGGATGTTTAATTGTATATTCCTTGAGTATCTTCATGCCTTGAAAGTCTAAAGCATGTCTTTTTTTTCTTTAACTGGAAGGCCAGGACTCAGATTTTCATTCCTGAACTAGTTAAAGGCATGTAGTTTCAAACTGTGGTGCTTTTTTGAATCTGAAGACTATTCAAATACTGAATGATGGATGCAAAGTTTGTTCCTATGACCTTCCCTTTAAAGCTCCCCATCCTGCTCACTCCCAACAGAAACAGGCTCAATGCCAAGTAAGAGACTACGAACAAAGCAACTTAAAATCAAGGGGTTGGGGAGGGAATAATTACATTTTTCATATTTTTATTTGTT
>NW_012152285.1:868465-895548 GCF_000956105.1 Propithecus coquereli | reverse complement strand
TGCACACCATCAGAGGGATGGACACGCTTGAAGCTTGGACTTGGGGGGCAGGGGGGGCAAGGGCAACATATGTAACCTAAACATCTGTACCCCCATAATATGCTGAAATAAAAAAAAAGAATACTGTAAGTCTAAAAAAAAAATTGGCATAATTTGGGGGTTTCAAGGCTCTTGGGTTTCCTAAGGAAAATATTAATAAAATGGACTCAAAACAAAGACAATGCACTGATTCTAATATGTAGAGTCCGCATAAACCATTCTGTTGACAGAGACTGACAATTACTGCAAGAAAAAGTACAGGGAGTTAGTTGTATGTATTTTAGAATGATAAAAGGGTGTCACTAGAACATTTTGGTTGTAGGAATCATTTCTTATTGCATCTTTTATTTCTGAAGACTCTCTTCTATAGTAAAATATCAAGCAAATAAACAAAATACTGGACATTTGATTGTGATATCACCAAGTTTTCCCATGGATAATAAATTAACAGGGGGATAACATTTTTAAATCCTGTCATCCCCTAATTGAGGCAGCAGCTGGACTTTTGAGACTCATGAAAGAATTTAGATAACAAGATAATCAAATCCTAACTTTTGAATTCAAAAGCCTAGCCATGACTATAAGACAAAATACTGGTGAGGAGAACACCAGAGAAGTAAGTGGAAGCTCGTATTCTCTGCCCCCTGATCTCTCCATAGATAACAACAAGTTGAGTTGGGGAAGAAAAGAGTCAGAGAGGAAACAAGTTCCCTTCAAAGGGTTCCAGGACTTTGCCTCTGTCCCACAGTTAAAGACCTAGAGGAGGGAACAACAGAAAGGTTTGGGAGACATGAAAGCAGAATAAAACCATGTCCTCTTTCCTTGGAGAGCCTGGAGATGACTGTGTGCTGCATCTGGGTAGTAGGGCTTGAGTTTCTTGAATCCAGGCTTGAAGTGGAAGTAGTAGAAAGGTCCCATTGCATCCATGACAGCCAGGAGTTGGTGAGGGATCTTATAGGCAACCTCAGCAAGTCCCTACAGCCTCAGACTGGGAGGGAAGTAGCAGAAAAATCCTGGTATCAATGGGAGTGGCATTAAATTCTACAAGAGAGCTGGTGGACTGAACAGCCCTTTCTATTAGAGATAGGATAGGATACTCTTCTGCTGTCCTCAAATTCCTTTGGTGCTATGGAAATCTTCTAGCTCTAGGTGCACCCGGTAAAGTTTCCATCATCTGGCAGTATGAAAGCTTGCAGTGTTCACAAAGAGAAAAATAAAGAGGTGTGTATATCTCTTCCTTTTCTAAATCTACATAGAACAAACTGGATTTCTCATGATGAAATGGGGTAATATATAAGCCCTGGACCTTTCTAGAAATCTTCCCTTGTTCCCCTTCCAAGTTCTTAATTCTCCTTGGGTTTGGGTTTTCTGTACCTCACTGCCCAATCACCTTCTCTTTACTGTTACCCAGAAATCTGTCTAGCTTGAGCAATAGCGTATTCAACGTAGACACTTTTCTTCTCATGATGGCTTCCATGATAACTTCATTTGATCATATCTATTCAGGTAAAACTCTTATTATAGTTTGATGGTTTAATGCTTTTTCCTAGGTACCATATTACATTCAGCAAATGGAGGAATCAGATACGTTGATGGAGACTGTCATCATATGACTGTTTAACACAGTTTGTATTACTGCCCTCTGTGTCATGCCCCTTCTCTCTGTTGATTGGCTGGCTTTGTGCCCAAGCATGAGTAGTTACCCTAAACATACCAGCACATCTTTAAAGGGCACGTTGAGAACTTCCTTGTCTCCTCTTCCTTCTTCCTTCACCTGTAACCCCAGTGCATATTAATGTCACACTCCAGCTCAACATGCCTCTACTTCAGCTGGCTTCCTTCAGAAACTAAGTTTCCTTATATAATTTGTTTGTGACAAAACATCAAGCCATTTTTTTTAATCAACACACAATATTCATTTTTAAGTGCTCATTCCAGCTGTCTGGCTTAGAGGAAAATTTTTAGGAGAACTCTAAGTAAAAATAAAGTCTTAGTCCTATAGGATAGCTGAAGTAGTGTTTCACTGAGCTAACAAATTATATTAGTTAGCCTAAAGTAAACTCCTCAGTTTTCCAGTGGTCAATTTAAACCACACCTTTTCAAAGAGGCCCATGCTATATAGCTTGAGTAAACTTTGAGAATGGTGTCTATAATTAGAACGCTGTACTGAGATGGCTTGCTGGCACGTTGTCATCTGTGCATACTGAATACATTTCCATAAAATTGTTTCAGTTAATCCTCCTTTGGGGTCCATCGTGGGGGATCTGCAATTCACTGTTCTTGTACTTCTACTACCACTGAGCCTCTCTGAGCACAAACATGTTGCTGAAGCCTTCTGAGCCACATGAGTGGTCTGTCCGTGTTCTTTTCTCCTGTGTGTGTGGGTTGGTGGGGGGCAGAGGAAATGGAAGAATCAAAATTTAAAAAAAGGAAATCGAAGTGTAATTTTAAGCATTAATGCTGAGCTCCAGATATAACTCTTTGTCAGTGTGGTGTTTTCTGTAACCAAGAATTCTGGAACATTTAAAAATGCAAGCCAGAAAAAAAAAATTATGTCCTTATTTTAAAAGTTTTCCATTTACTGCTATTTCACTTTGCTCCTGTCCTTAATCACACTGACCACTGCTTTAGCATAGGGATTGAAAATATTTGTCAGTAAAGGGCCAGATAGTAAATATTCGAGAATTCGCAGCCTGTAAGATCTCAGCCACAACTACTCAACTCTGTCTCTGAAGCTTGACACCAGTCAGAGACAGTATGTTAGCAAATGGGCGTAGCAGTGTTCCAATAAAACTTTGAATTTGAAATTTGAATTTCATATTAATTTCCACATGCCATAAAATGTTCTTTAGATTTTTTTTTTTTTCAACCTTTTAAAAATGGAGAAACCATTCTGAGTTTGCAGGATGTAGGAAAACAGCAGGAGGATGGAGTTTGGCCCCCAGGCCATAGTTTGAAGACCTCTGCTTCAGCATCACCTAGATATAGAGAGAATCATAGTCACTTTCTTCTCTCTGGATGAAAACAACTGTTTGTTGTATAACTTCAGCTTGACTACTCCCTCTGGCCACAGCCAAACATCATGTATGAGGAGGAGTTTTCATTCAGATGCTTCCATTTCTTAAGCCAGCAGCTTCTATGATGCTGCAGGAAAAGTTCTGAGCTACTTACAGCCTATGCTTGTTCCTCTGAGTGTCCCAAACACCAGATCTGATTATTACAACCCAGCTCCAAAGTCATTCATGCAGGCCAATTTGCTCTGGCCATCTAAAAAAAGCTGCCTCCGCCTGTCTCTGTGGGTAAATTCAGTAGTGGAAATAGGCAGGCCTTTGCTCTTAGGAGACAAGCCCAGAGGGCACTTTGGGCATTGAGGCTCTTGCAGAGAGTGCCAAACCACAGCTGTGAAGGGCGTGTGAAGGGAGGAGTCCACAACAGCCCAGGAAATAACCCAGCTGGAGAGGGATGTCCAGAAGGAAGACAGCTTATGAACAGGCCAGGCCTCAGAGGAGCGTGAGCTGCTGGCACGAGTAGCCTTTTTTAACTTGCCAATGTCATATGCGAGTGACTTCACGGCTCTGTGACTGCCCCTGAACTCCCTCTTCCTTCTTTGGCAATCTATTCAACCCTTCTAGCGTTGCCCAGTTCTAATTAGAGAAAGGGAGTGCTTCGGATTCTAGATGATAACTTCCTCTTCTTGGTCCTTGGGGAAGGAAGTGTTTATCCTTGGAAGACAAAGAAGAATCTCTTCATCCATTTGAGTGCAATCTTCAGTATCCTTAAACGTCATTTCATCCTAGACACCATTCCCAGCCGCTTCCCTGCTCTTTCTTACTCTTGCTTCCTCCTGTCTGTACCCACGGAATATCACATGTATCAATGTCAGTAGTCAGCTTTTGTATCACTCTGATTTGTAATATAATTTTGGTTTTCATGGCTGTCTCTTCTATATTTTTAAAGACCATTCCACTGGCACACTCTTTGTCACCAGACATGAGGATGATCTGGCTGCAATCATTATTGCCTCATTAATCTCTAGTGTTATTAATAATTTGATGGAACTGGCTGTATGGTTTGCCACCTTTTGCCTTTTTCCTTCACCCATTCTCTCTATCAACTAAATATTATACTTGAACATACACATATAGACACATATTCTATTTATATAAATTACCTATTTCCATTTTAGGACCATGAAAATATAGTTATCCCTAATTATATCACAAAAAAATGATCACTGCTAACATTTTAGCACCAAATTCTTAGTCCTGATTCATCCTTTATTTTTAATTCTTCTCTCAAAATCTTTACTAATGTACTATTTTTAAGGAGATTAGTAAATTCACATTCACATACCAAATAAGCTAGTCCAGAATTTCTACTGTTGGTATGGGAAATAATTTTAGGTGAGACATGGATTTATTTGTTTTGTTATATTTGTTTTACTTATGACAAGGTATACTAGATTTTCGTCTATATTTATAATACAATGTTTTCTTACTGAATATATTTACTTAAGTAAAAGAAGTAAGTTGCCTTATCTGGACATAGCAAAAGGGTGATAAGGTAAATAATTCAGGTTTGGGACACACTTAGTTTATTACTGATTTATATATTGTGCATGACACCAGGCTAAGTACTGTAGGAGAATCAAAAGTAAGACATATGTCCACCAAATAAAGCATCCATGAAATTTGTCACTGTGATTTTGTATAATAGGTGCACACCATACTTTCTGTGATTAATATTTTCATCTCCACTATGAAACAGTAAAATATAAGGTGGATGTTACAATAGCAATCAATGTGGTGTTTAGTAACTTGGACATGTCTTTGAGGCTAGTCTTGTTTTCTAATTAACAGAGCTCAAGCATGGTCCCTGGGTTACACTGTCATAAAATTTGGAGGGTGTAATTTTGGCAGGAAATGGCAGCGGTCCAGGTCCTATGGGTCTACAATGTGCAGATTTGTGAAATGAGGTTAAGGGGAGTTAGAGAAACAAACAGTACATCTGGCAATCCCATGGTTAAGACCTATCAGCACTTACAATGCACTTGGTTTTTTTGAGGAAGTGGAGAAAGAGTAGAAAAACTGAACTCATTCATTGGCTTTAAAATCTATTTCTTATAAACTTGTACAGCCAATATGGAAAGGAGTATGGCAGTTCTTCAAAAAGATAAAATAAAATAGAATTAATATAATCCAGCTATTCTACTTCTGGGCACATACCCAAAAGACATGAAAGCAGGGACTTGGACAGATATTTGTACATCCGAGTTCATGGCACCATTATTCACAATAAGCACAAGATGGAAGCAACCCATGTGTCCATCAACTGATGAATGAATGAACAAAATGGACTATTATTCAGCTTTAAAAAGAAAGGGATTATGATATGTTACAATGTGGATAAACTTGAATACATTATGCTGAGTGAAATAAGCCAGTCACAAAAGGACAAATGCTATATGATGTCACTTATGTGAGGGACCCAGAGTAGTCAAATTTATAATAGAGACAGAAAGTAGAATAGTGGTTTTCAGGGGCTGGGGGAAGGAAGAAAGGGCAGTTGATGTTTAATAGGTACGGAGTTTTTGTTTGGGGAGATGAAAAGTATTGGAGATGAATCGTGGTGATGTTTGCACAACAGTGTGAATGTACTTAATGGCACTGAACTGTACTTAAAAATGGTTAAAATGATCGATTTTATGTTACGTGTATTTTATCACAATTTTAAAAAGAAAAAAATCTCTTTTTGCCTACCTTCTTCTTATTCTCGGAGTAGCTCTCTCCTTTTTTTCACGTGTGAAAACAGGCACATTGTACAGCAGCCCAGATGCAACTCATGTGTACAGTGAAGGGGTCTTGTTTCAGATTGTGTTTTTGTTTTTCTACTTTGTAGTAGCCCCATAACAAGTTCTTTGCTTCCAGGCAGCCTTACTGGTGCTGGAATCTACTTCTTCAAAATGGAAACTTCCACCGCAGCACAAGTGGCACATTTTGTATTTGCTCCCTGAAATGTTATAAGCAACAGTTTAATAAGCAAACAATGCTGGAGGCTAAGGAAATTATCCTTGGACAAAGGGTCTCCTGAGTAGTATTCTCTCACCTCTATCATTAGTGTTACCTATTGCCCCAGTTTCCTACTTCATGAAATGGGGTAAACATTGACTGAGGCTCAGAATGGAAATGAATTTGTCCAAACTGGGCTCTAATGATCCAGAAGCATACAGGCAAAGCAATTCCTTTGGAAAATGATGATGCTCTCTACTTCATGTAGACTATTTTCTATAATCTGCCTTGTAGCTTACCTAGTACTAAAGGGGATCAGTCCTCCTCTGTCAACATGATGGATAAAGACAAGTCAACATGCCACCTAATGTGGTGGTTAAGCACAGACTCTGAAGGCAGTATGCATGTGTCTCAGTTTTGCCACTAGCTGTAGGATCTTGGACCAAGTTATGTAACCTCAGTTTCCTTATATGTAAAGTAGGATGATGATAATGGCATCTACTCCATAAGGTTGCTGTATGAATGAAATGAGTTAATATTTGTAAAGCACTTGAAGCAGAGCTTGATATCGAGTGTGGACTATATGAATATTCACTATTATTATTGTTATTAGCTTTAGCATGCATGGATAACCTCTTCCGGGACTGCTTTAAGAGTAGGACGGCATCCTCAATATTGACCCAAGATAACATGATAGATAATGCACTTGTGGTGCAACCATTTAAGTACTGTGTGGCCTTGAAGAAGTGACTTAAACATTTGAATCTTCGTTTTATCACTATAAGGATTAGCAAGATAGGAAACTGCCTTGTTCAGTCTCTTAATGTGTAACTATATTCATGAAAGTTGTAAAGGCTGTAATGTTTTTGTTAGAATTATTATTATGGCTTCTATCTCTGCTTCTTTTACCTGCCAGTCTGAATGGAGATAGAAAGGAAACTTTTATTTTCAAAATAATGGTTATTTTAAATGATAGAAGTGGTATATGATTAATGTAGAAAATATGGAAAATAAAAAAAAGTATTTTTAAAATCTATCATTTTACCCCTTAGAAAAAAACCATTATTAACATCATGCTTATTTTTAGTTACTATCAAATATCTACAAAGCTTTTTTTCTTTTCTCTGGGGCAAGACTCCACTTGGGAAGGACTATGTATGGGAAAAGTTAAGTGAGCTTGATCTTTTAATGCTTAACTTTGTATAATAAAATCAAAGATTTTTTTAATGTTCAGGCTTTATTGCTATAGAAAGAAAACTGTAATAATTTGGCTATGTTTACACAATGTCATTTGAAAGTACTTTCAAACATGCCTAATTTCCTAGCATAGTAGAAAGTTAAAAATAGTTTTAATTTAATGTATTTTATTTCACTAATGCTATGCACATCTAGGTAAAAAGATAGTGAATTATAAAGTCCTACAGTGTTTACATGAATGACCTCAACAACTGTGAACAAAACAGGGACTTTTTCAAAGTTAGACTATTTCTCTACAGGGAAGCAATTAATCAAAATAAGCTTTTAGTTGTGGATAACTAATCAGTTTATGTTAGAAATGAATTTACCAAGCCTGGGTTATGATAGTGCTGTGATTCAATTTCTTTATTGCCTATTTAAATTACCATTGAGGCGAAAAGGCCTTGGGACAAGCAGCAAGACTTGGAAGATGCTAGGTGACTTCTTGTCTTTTTTCTGTCATACATTATTTTTTCTTGGAAAAACTGGCAACTCATGCTCTTTGCCATTCATTATCTCTCAACTCCCAGCCATCCTTTCATCCTTCCCTTTCCTAATTCTTGCTCCCTGTTCTTTGAAAGTCACAGAAGTTTCATATTATGCCTCATGATTCTCCACAATAAACAGAAGTATTAAGCATTTCCATGAAAGGGTCATTAATTATTGGCATTATTTATCAAAACTAAAAACATTTCAGATAACTGAAAATCGTGATTTGCTTCCTAGTGCGAGATACTGTGATTGATCCTCCTTGCAGGCCAGCTTTGCTGGGGGTGGTAAATGAAACATTCCTTGTTCCCTTTCTACTATCTTGAGAAGTAGAAGGGCAACATTCCTTCACAGAGCTGCAGCAGAACAGATGGTAGAGATTGTAAGCAGCGGGGGAACATATTTAAGACCATAGATGAGCCTAACAGTAAATACTTTTACCCAAACATTCACCTTTTCTGACCAGCAACACACTGACGGATGTGAAATGGAGGTTCTTCTTAATCTGCATGCTAAAGGTCTAATTGAGGCAATGGTTGATTGACATACATCTCTGAGAATCTTACCAATAGCACATGAGAAACAAAGAAACCTGCTTTGCTTGTCCTGAGTCACCTCCTGGAAGCCCTTACTCAGTTCAGTTGGAGCCCTTAGGTCAAACAAACACAAAACTAAGAAAACAACATTCAAAGAACTGGTGGGTGGCAGAGTAATTGGAAGGACTGGAAAGGGCTCAGTATTTGCTTTATTTCCTCTGAGCTTGTTCCTTGCTCTGAGTAGGTTAGACAGGAAAAGAAGATAAACAGTATTTAGTTAATAAGTCCAATAAGAATCCAGCAGAATGTCTTTTCTGATTTACCATTGTATGACCGGAATAAGCACAATATCCTCTTTGCTTGTACCTTTTTCCCAACAAACTTTGAAGTGGATGGATAATTTACAATGGGAATGAATGATGTGAGCTTGCTTTTCACATCTTTCTCAGGTTAAGGATGTGAAATGTGTGTGAGACACGTTATGGGAAAAGGGAACATTATTTGGGCCTCATCTCTTAATGCAATTTTAGACCAAATAGAAATGTTTCCTGACTCAATATTTGCAGCCTAAAACTGATTTTCTTATTCACAATTTGGGTAGTTAAAAAGCAGGATGGAAGGTGTCTTTATGTGTTTTACTACTGTGGTGACCCAAATTGACCCTCACGATTCATTCGCCAGCATTGGTTCCTACCAAACAAATAAAATCCCTTTAAGAGCTGGTTAAATATGGTACTTGGATAAACTGATTCTCCTCACATGGCTGAGCATTGGGGCATCTTTGATTTGTGTACTTTACCATCAATGTAAAAGTTCTGATTCAGTTAACCTTAAAAAACATATGTGAAGATAGGGGTAGGAGAGGAAGGACAATGGAAAAAGAAAGGGAAAATAAGGAAGAAGGATACTGGTGGGGTTTTCATTTAAAATTAATAGAATATTTTTTAAATAACTATGCTATAAAAATAAACAGTAATTGATAAGTAGTAAGCTTAAAGTAAGTTTTGTTTTCTTTCAAAAAAGGAATTACTCTACATGTTGTCTGTGAGGCATTATAACACGCACATTGATGGTTGTTGCTGAGTCATCTGCACTCCCTGGTCCCAATGTGATTGGCCACATATGTTGGTAAAAAGCATGGTAAGGGTTAGAGTCTGCACAGTGGAATTTCTCTCTATACAAAACTGTCTTGTCCATATTAAGCTTGTTTCTTTGTGAGAAAGTTGAAAATAAGTAAAATAAAAAATATGAAACATAGCTTAAGTATTCTGTCCTCTAAATCACCGAAGGACAGTCATTTTTAAGTTCATTATCTCCGTAACAGAACAACATCAGTAGTATTATGACTATAGCTAACTCTAAAGGAATCTTTATATGTCAGTAAAAATTTTTGTGAGCATCTGTTTTACCAATTAGATAGCTGATGTTAAAACTCTGTAGCTATGAAAAAGTATTGAACTTTTGGATATTAGCAAATGAATAGACAAACTGAAAAAATATAGAGATATTTCTTTATTCTTTTCCATTTCAGTGTACTTCTCAATTGTGTAAAATTAATAACAATGTAGCATTGTGGCAGATATTGTATTGAAAAAACAAGAGTTCCACAATGAGTAGAGATGACTGTGGGTATTAATAATCGATCATTTTGATGCTTATTTGGGGCGCAAAATAATTTTTTAAAAAGAGGTTTATTGGTATCAATAGAAAATATCATGATGCCCATGTTTTTGCCTAATGGTGTACTGTTTTCAACTCAGATCCCAAACAAATAGTAACAAAGAAGCAAAGCTAATTTAACAACACAAGAATCCTCATGTTAGAGAGCAAAGCTACAGGACCCAGAAAAACAAATGAAAGCCATTCTTGGAGCACCAGACAGCTAATAGCAGGCATCCCTTAAAAACATTGTGGCCAAAGCTTTGGTACTTAAGAAAAACTTGGAGCTATTGCAAATAGACTGTGAAAACATGCAAGTAGTAGTAAGGGCCTTAATACAATGAATTGAACAGCACCGCAGTCAGGGTGGAGGAAGAGCAGCGTAGGACCCACAGAGGAAAACCAAGAAGGGAGCCCCAGAGAGGACAATGAAGAGGAAGGGAAAGCTAGATTTAAACCAAAACCTTCCTTTTAGTCACATCTTAGTAGTTTTTACACTTTCTTAGAAGGATTGAATTAGAAATTCATATCAAAACCCAATACCTATTATATTTTACTATCTATAGACATTAGGCTATTATATAGTAAATTATGTAAGCAGTAGGCCCCAGTGATGCTTTTGTGAAAATTTTCTGTCAAAATTTTCAAGAATACCACATTCTCAAGTAGAAAATGATATATGTATCTGTTTTTTTCCTCAATCTCATTAATTAAAGAGCCACATGTCATTTTGTCATATGAAAATCGTATTTTCAACTTTCGCTGTAGTTTTATCTTTAAATTTTGTTAGGCCATGGAATTTTTGTGAACAGAAGAATGGATAATAAATTACAAAACCATCTTGAGGAGCAGTTGCTGGCACTTGACTGAGTCTTGCATACCTGCTTTGCAGGGTGTGCTGTTGAAAATTATCTTCCAGCAAAATTAAATGACCATATCACAGAACCACATGGTACCCTTGAGTAGTAGAATATCTCAATGTTCAATTCCAAAATGCTAAATATTACTCGTGGTTTTCAAATGACAGTATGAGGTCACTTCTCAAAAAATCATTGCATTGTTTTTATAAGGTTGTGATTTAAAGACCTCAGATTTTATTACCTCTAGGTGGCAATTTGGCAATAGTCTTCAAATTTTAAAATTTTTCATGTTATTAAACCTAAGAACTTATCCTTACTGGTATACTCAAAAATTAACTCTAAGTATGCTTGTAATATTAAAAATAATATAGAAAATTTGGGGGAAAAAACCCAAAGTGTTCCCTATGATCAAATAAATTATGCTACATTTGCTTGACAGAATTTGTATATTCTGTAAATGAAATTTTTGATAAAAATTACTTAGCTTGAAATATATTCATGATATGGTTATCTTTGGGTTTATTAGAGATAATTTATTTCCCATGCAATTTTTCAAACTATCTATAATACAAATATATTACTGTGTAATTAAAAATAAAAGATTAAAAATTAAAAGATAAAAATACTAGTTTTGCAGAATGGGAAGACTGCCGGATGGTATCTGCCATAGAATGTTTCCTTAATGGAGTCTTCTACTCTGCACGTAACATGTTAGACTAGTAAATCCCACAGTGATCAATGATTATCAATTACTACATAGCCACCTGGTCATGTACTAGATGCCTTGGGGAAGTAACAAAAGAATATGCATTCCATACCTTCAAAGAGCTCACACCAATTGTCTGTGACTCAGAATTAGAGGTTGTTAGAAACACAGATTCCCAGATGTACTGAATCAGAACCTTTGCAGGCAGGGCTTGGTCCACAGATCAGCATTGGGCAACCAGTAGAATCAGCTTAGAAAAATAGTTTATGCAAAACAAACACAGATCCAATGACACTAGATTGCTGTATTGATGAAAGTACTATGAGAAGTAAATTATAAATGACTTGAAAACATGGAGCTTCAATATACACAAATCAATAAATGTGACACACCACATTAAAACATATGATAATCTTAATGCAGAAAAAACAGTTGACAAAATTCAGCATCCTTTCATGATAAAATCTCTCAACAAATTAGATATAGAAGGAATGCACCTCAACACAAAAAAATGCCATATATGACAAACCCACAGCTAACCTTACACTGAACAGTGAAAAGTTGAAAGCTTCTCTTTTTTCCCTTTTTACCCCTCTAAGATCAGAAACAAGACAAGGATGCCCATTCTCGCCACTTCTATTTAACATATACTGGAAGTCCTGACCAGACCACTTAAACAAAAGAGAAAAAAATAAAAGTCATCCAAATTAGAAAGGAAGAAGATAGATTATTCCTGTTTGCACGTGACATGATCTTCTATAGAGAAAACCCTAAGGCCTCCATCAAAAAACTGTTAGAACTAATAAATAAATGTAGTAAAGTTTCAGGATACAGAATAAACATGTGAAAATTGGTGTTGTTTGTATACAGTAAACAATGAACTATCTGAAAAAGAAATAAATAATCCATTTACAATAAATACAAAAATACATTTAGGAATAAATTCAACCAAGGAGATAAAAGACTTGTACGCTGAAAAGTATAAAATATTGAAGAAAGAAATTGAAGAAGACATAACTAAATGGAAAGATATCTTATGTTCATGGATTAGAAGAATTAATATTGTTAAAGTGTCCATACTAACCAATGTGATCTAAAATTCAATGCAATCCTTATCAAAATACCAAAGACATCTTGCACAGAAAATTTTTAAAAAATTCTAAAATTTGTATGGAACCACAAAAGAACCCAAATAGCCAAAGCAATCTTAAGAAAAAGAAAAAGAACAAGGATGGAGACATCACACTACCTGACTTTAAAATATACTACAAACCTATATAAAACAGCATGATAGTGGCACAAAAACAGACACATAGACTAATGGAACAAAATAGAAAGCACAAATAAACCCATACATTTATAGTCAATTGATTGTTGACAGAGGTGCTAATAACACACAATGGAGAAAGAACAGTCTCTTCAATAAATGGTGTTAGGAAAATTGAATATCCACATGCAGAAGAATGAAACAAGGCTTTTATCTCATACTATATACAAACATCAACTCAAAATAGATTAAGAACTTAAGCATATAACCTGAAACTGTAAAATTACTACAAGAAAACAGAAGAAAAGCTTTATTTTTTGGATTTTTTGGATATGACCTCAAAAGTACAGACAGCAAAAGCAAAAATGGACAAATAGAATTGTATCAAAATAAAAAGCTTTTGTATAGCCAAGGATGCAATCAAGAGAGTGAAGCAAGAACCTATGTAATGGAAGAAAATATTTGCAAACCATACATCTGATAAGGGGTTAATATTCAAAATATATAAGGAACTCAGACAACACAATAGCAAGAAAACAAATAACCTAATTAAAAAATGGGCAAAAGATCTGAATAGAATTTTTTCCAAAAATGACATAAAAATGGTCAACAGGTACATGAATAGGTGTTCAACATCAGTAATCATCAGGGAAACGCAAATTAAAATCACAAGGAGATATTACTTCATACCTGTTAGAATGGCTATTATCAAAAAGATGAAAGATAACAACTGTTACTGAGGACGTGGAGAAAAGGGAACCCTTACATATTGTTAGTGGGAATGTAAATTAGTACAGCCATTTTGGAAAATAGTATGAAGGTTTCGCAAAAAATTAAAAATAGAACTATCATATGACCCAGAAATCCCACTACTAGTAAAATTTTTAGAACAGGGAATGACACACAATGAGTGTTACATTATACAAATATTAAGATGTTTAATCCTTGTGACAATGCTAGAAAGATAAATGCTATATTATCCTACAGGAAGCTGAAGCAGATATTTAAGTAAGTTTTCCAAAGAAAGTTTTCAAGTAAATGGAAGAGATAGAACTTGAATCCATGCAATTCGGCTGCAGAGTCCATGCTTTTAGGCACGACATTATTGTCTTTTCAAGTTATTACACTTTTACATTTTTCAATTGAAAGTGAAGTCCCTAGAATCATCAGAGTAGGTGAGGATGTGCTATGATAGAGAATGAGCTCAAAAATCTCAGTGACTAACAACTTCAAAAATTTATTTCACACTCCTGCTACTGGTACATTGCAGGGTGGCTGCAACTGTACTCCCTGTTTTTTCCCCCTTAGGACGTGGGCTGACAAAGCAACTTCTGTCTGGGACATTGCCAGTCATCATAACAGAGGGTAAAGAGACATAAAATACCAAATGGTGCTTAAAGTTCTTCTGGGAAATTACTTACGCTACTTTCTCCCACATTTGATTGGCCAAAAAAATGTCACATGACAAAGCCTACCATGAATGGGACTGGGCAGAACAATCCTCCTCCAAGGAAGGATATCAAGCATTTGTGAGCAATCTGCCACAGTCTCAACTACTTATTAAAATTTTAATAATATATTTATTATTATTATTATTATTGTCATCTTTGTTCAACTTTAAGCCCCATGTCTCCATTATTCAACACTTCATATTCAATTGGTCTCATACAGTATTCGGCAGCTAGTAGAAACAGCACATACGTGTTAAATAGATAAAAGAATGCACATACTCATTGACAGCCCCAGAAGGGAATTGTAAAAGCACAAAGTTTGTTATCAGACAAACACTGGTCTCCAATCTCAATTCTGCCCATAGTTACTGTGAAATCTGGCAAATTAGACTTGATAAACCGCAGTTTTTCCATCTTTAAAGTAGAGACAATACCGTGCTTACTTCATGGGGCCATTACAATGACTAAATGAGATAACATTTGCTAACAGTGGCCATGGTAACTATTATTTGTTTACTATATATTATCCAATCTAATATTCCATAAATTATAAGAGGTGCTATTATTTTATGGACTGCAAAGAAAGAAGAGATCTGCTAATTAAACAATTACATAATACTTTTAAGGGGGACTCAATTTCAGAGATTTTAAAAGGTCAAAAAATGTACATTTTTGGAATCGATGTCATTAGGGATTCATGAATAGCCAGATTATGCTAACAATAGGGATTTATCTCTATCTTCAGTGTTAAAGCCATTCCCCCCACCTCCTCCCCTCCTCCTTTCTGGAAAAATCCTATGTTTTGGTGTTTACACTGTAGCCAGAGAAGGAAATAAATTCTACTTTCTAGTCTAGGGAAGTAATAATAAATTTAATTCAATCATGGTCTTGATCCCTTTACTAATGATTTGTTTAAAAATAGTCATATGATCTAGTTTTAGCCAGCGGGACATGAGGGAAATTCTCCCTTCTGCCTTCTGGGATTTTTTTTCTTCCTATTTAAAAGATGCTTAGAGAGAGTGGGTGAGTGAGTGAGTAAATGACAAAATAAAAAATAAAAATAAATAAATAAAAGACTCATATAAGGATATACCCTCCTTCTTCGCTGGTTAGAGATAAGTACACTCATGGTGCTTGAAGCCATTCCGTTTGTACTGCAAAAAAGTAAGGAAAAGGGTTGGGACTTGAAGGTGAAAGTCTTTAAGAATTAGTTATTTGTTAAAAAAATGTATGAAATGTGACTTCATAGTGGTAAGGAAAGTTTTCATTGGGGAAAACCAGTATAATCCTTTGGATTTACCCTCTTTTTTTTTTTTCTTTTTTTCCCCCTTTCCTTTTTAGTTCTTATTTTTTTAAAATAGGAATCTGGCCATCTGAAAAAAATTTTTTTAGAGTATCTGCTTAAGTAGATGCTCAAGTTCCTTTAACCCATGAGACCACAGTTTAGAAATCTGAATGGCATTGGTAAATGTTGGTAAGTATGTTAAAAATTTTTCAGGCTTGAAATTTTAGTCTTGCTATTGTTAGAAGAAATTTTTAGTTAGGATGAAGATTCAAACACCTATAACAAAAATTTTTCATGTACAGCCATCAAAACAATAACTAAATTTTTGATAGACCCTTACTACATGTCAGGCACTTGACATAGTTCGTTTTTCTTACATTGTTAAAATTAAATATTTTATTCTGAATTAGTTTCAAACTTAGAGAAAAGTTTCAAGAAGAGTACAAAAACTTCACCAGTTGTCCCCGTAAAATGCTAGCAAAGAATTCAACCCAGGAAGTATGCTTTTTACTCAGTCGTGTTGTCACTCTAGTCTGTTTCAACTTGAAAGAGTTCCTCAGCCTTTCCTTCATTTTCATGATGTTGATGTTCTTGAAAATTATAGGCCAGTTGTGTACAATATTCTTCATTTAGGTTTGTATAATATTTCCCCATGATTAGATTCAAATGCCGAGATGTTCTCATCAGATGCTTTTGAGTGGCACCTAGTATTACTGGTGGTGTTAACTGTCATCACTTGGTTAACATGGTGTTTTCTGGGTTCTCCACTGTGAAGTCACTTTTCTCCCTTTGCAGTTGATATATGTTTTGAGAGAGGATATTTAGAGACCATGTGAAATCCACTCCTCACTCCACGTTCACCCATTAGTTACAGCATCATTGGTATCCCTTTTCTGAATTGTTATTCTAATGGTTACCAAATGGTGATTTTTCTACTGTCATTGTTTCCTCCAAATTATTATTAATTGGCTTCCTATGATAAGGAAGAGCTTTCTCATTCATTCATTCATTAGTTTGTTTATTTATGGATATCCATGTGGACAAATGGGTTTGTATTTTATTAAATGTGTTGTAATATGCTACTACCATGGTTTATTTTGATGTTTAAAAATAATCCCAGTTTTGGCTAGTTGGAGCCCATTCAATCTAGCTTCTCGATTTTTTTTTTGACAAGTTCCCATCATTCTTTGACTGTTTCCTTACTTTATAATGACACAAAAAGTTCTAGGATCATCTTGTTCATTCTGTAAACTAGCCCTAGAGTCAACCTTTTCTCTAAGAAGCTTTTTAGTGGGGAGTGGTATTTGAAATCAAGATCAGCTATTGTGTTTTCACTACTCTCAGGCTCTTTCAGGGCACAGAGCTAGGAAATACATGTATATGTATATGTGTATACGCGTATAGGTATATATATACATATATTTACATCTATATTTATTTCTGTATCCTACCTACAGAATGCTGTTTTTATCAGAGTTTCTGCTGATACCCTCAATTCCAATTCAACACCACAAAATTTATTCTAGCTTCCCCCTTTCGCATTTGAACCTCCTTTCTCTAAAAGTGAGAAACCTGGCTCTCATTATCTCAAACCCCTAAGTGTGGCCAATTTTCTCACACCACCTAGCTGTCAAGGCCCCAAGTATCATTGAAGTCTGGCAACCCTGGGCCACCTACTTCACTTGGGCTTTCCTAATAGCTTTTTGATAGAGGAGATAAAAAGGCAATCAATATTTATTCTAAAAAGTAAATAGAAAGAAAAAAAAAAGAGAAAGAAAAGAGGAGGAAGAGAAAACTTTATGTATGTTATTACATTTAAGCCTTACTATAGACTTAGGAGAAATGTGCAATGGTTATCTCCATTTCAGCGAGGTTGAGGACTTGCTCAAGGTCACACAGGTAGTAATTGATGGGATTAAACCCAGGGCGTTGACCCCTGGCTGCAGACCCAAACATGATAGTCTACAGCATTTTATGTGTCTGCCCTCACCACTATCTACACCCTGCATTTAATACATCCGTTCATTAGTCTATGTGCCTACCCTATTTGACATTGGTTAGCACCTAACTCAGGGAGAGTTTACTCCAAGTGCCAGAACTAATGTGAATGGAGAATTACACTATTACAGCTACATGTGGTGTTATAATTGCATCCGAATGCAACTCAGTCACTGGCGCATCGTATGCGCCACACTGTCGCCATATTTGCAGATGTTCAGTCTTACTTTTATTAAGCATGACAATGCCCAGCAGGATCCATTTTGTCTGATTATCCTCAAATGGAGAAGAATATTAAAAGGCAGGATAATTAAAAATATATGTCCAAACAAAGGATGTGTCTACAATTCCTTTTCTAGTGCTTTGAAATAGTTCAAATTTCTCAGCTGGCTCTCGTGCACAGAGCACTAAAAGGATGTCTTAAATTTAGACATATGTCTTCATTCTGTTTAATGTGCCAGAACAAAAACATAGCTTGAGACCACCATGAATTGATGTCTAAGTGCTGGAATGCTAGAGAACACTCGTATTTCCACAAGGCTAAATGTCATCATAGAATTTGTGATTGCACTTTCCCCTATGAGAACATAGCCTTTTATTTTTAAGATGTGCCTCTTAAAATTCTGTGCCGGTGTTCCTCCTTGAATCTACACAATGGTTTTCTTTTATTTGATGCAACTTCAGAGAATTCAAATCCTACTCCCATCAGCAGCACTGCCTTTATTTGGAGCAAGGGGGGAAAAAAAAAAATCCCATTCCTTTCATACAAGGTGGCAACCATAAAAAACATTTTTCGAAAGGTCGAAACATGTTTGGTAAATTTATTAGGATATCCCCAGTCTGAGTCTATTTAGAAAGCCTTTAAGGAAAGTAAACACATAGGTATACATGAGGCAGATATGAGGTTCCCAACATAAGGCATACCAAATATTTCCAGTGGATTGATGGTTAGAATTTTGATGAAAATTGTGTGACAGCAAGAATATTGGAAAAGGGATTTCATCTCTCAGCCTTAACGATTTTGGATTGTACCAACCATCTAGGCCCTGAATACTAGACCACGAGATTCTCAAACCTTGTAAAGGTTTCTTTTGGGGATGGAGTCAAACTGGAATGTCTTCAGAGGGAAAATACTTGAAATCATGTGACATGAGGAAATGTTGAAGCAGTTAAATGAATGTACCTACTCTGAAGCAGAAAAAAAATAAATAATTGGGTACATGATATTTAACATGTTTGAAAGAATGTCATGTAAGAGAAAGATTAAATTTTGGGGTGGCCCAAGCACGTAGGACATAAACCTACAGATGAAATTCGTGGTGATATAAGATTAATTTCAATTAAAGGAAGGCCTTCTTTGGCTGAAATCTGCTTAAAGATGAAATTATCTGAATCACGAGATGGAGAGTCTGCACTAGGAAGGACATTTAAGAAGATACTACCATATATTAGTGACATCATAGAGCAGTGCTTCTTAAAATTTAATGTGCATATATATCACCTAGGGTTTTGTTAAAATGCAGATTCTAATTCTATGGATCTGGAGTAGAGCTTAGATTCTGCTAGGTGATCCAAATATTGTCAGACCACAGACCACTCTCTAAGTAGTAAGATCATCGAGGAAATGAAATGAGTGAATAATTTATTCCATTGTTGAATGATAACACAAACTCGATTTGATAAAAATAGAAGGGAAATACAAAGAAAATGAAGAAAATCTAGAAATCATCTTACTACTGTAGCTGAGAGTTTCAGAGAATAGCTGAAAAAAAACCCCAAAAGAAACACACCATTAAGATTAAAAGAGGCCTATAAAAAGGTGGAAACCACCCCAAAGAGGGAAATTATTTAGTGAGAGCAATAGAAACTGAAAGCACTGAGAGCCACACACAACTTAGAGCTTCCAAAGGCAGGCATGGTGGTGCACACCTGTAGTCCCGGCTACTCAGGAGGCTGAGGTGGGAGGATTGCTTGAGACCAGGAGTTGGAGACCAGCCTGGGAAACATAGTAAGACCTTGTCTCTAAAAATAAAAATATTAAAATAAAAAAAGAAAAGAGCTGAAAAAGTCCATGCACCTACTAATTTGCCATGTGGCAACCAAGATGGTATTCAGTCAAACAAGTGCTAAAATAGGGGAGCAAGTTTCCAGAATAGATTTTTCCAGACAATCTTCTGGAGATAGAATAGAGATAGTGTGAAGTTTTGAAAAATTCCAGCATGAAGCCGAAAATATTCTGGTCTCAAATGAAGACTCTCATCATTACTAACTACTTGGTAGCATTCACTGATGGTCTAAGAGGAACAGGACCTGGAAAGTATTCACTGTGAGAGCAAACACAACTCTCACAAACTATGATTTTCCTCTTGAAAGAAAATCTCCTCTTTACCCTTGTAGCAATGTTATAGAACAGAAAAGACTTAAAAACACATATGCCTTTGATTAGATCAAGAATTCTTTATAGCTCTTAATGATCAAGTCTGCCAAAATCCAATCTGACCATTTAGACGTGGTAATAACCTAACAGGTTCTTTCCAAACACTAATGTTCTTTCCAGAACTCAGCTATTATCCGAATTGGGAGTACCTGTATGCATGCACGTGCTCTTCTGTATTTATTATTCCAATTTCAAATTTTAATATGGGCTTTCAGAAAAATGTGCGTTAACTTTAAAAGAATGACTGAGTAACTCATAATGTTAGGGGTTTTCACAGATCCCTGATGTCTCATTGAGACTGAACTCAGCCATCTGATCTGTCCAGAGTGCAGCCTCAGCCTCTTGACCTAGTGTGAGCCTCCTGTATTTCTTTTAAAGCAAGATTTCAAATTTAGTTGTTCAAATGAAAATCACTGAGATTTTTTTAGAAGAAAGTGATATTAAAAGAAGAAAAAAGACTATGTAGCTGCCTTTAAACTCTCATTTCTACAGAAAAAGAACATATTGGTAAATTTGGTACAATTCTTCTCTTGATGAGTAGATTAAAATTGACATCAACGTTGGCTATTTGACTTCTTTGATTTGAAATAGTGGAACTGTTACAAAGATGTCAACTAATATAGGATTATATTTCAAAATTATATTCAGCTGTTGTAGATAGATGTATGTGAAATTTGGACAGAGTTCAGAGAAAAGTAATGAAGATGAATAAAGTTGGAAAAGAGCCTGATGATACAGAGAGAGTTGGGAAAAACAATTTTAATATTTTCTATATTAGTACATGAATGTTGTAGAAAATTTGTAAGATCCTGAAAAGTACAAATGTAAAAAAAAAAAATCTACTCACAAGAAGCCATCTAAATAAAATTTTTTTAAACAAGGATCCCACGTATGTACAATGTTGTAAAAGAACAAAAGAATAAGAGTTGATCATTTAGCAAGGGAGATACAGATTAGTTATAAGAAAAAAAGCTCTTATGATGAACATTTTTGTTTGCTTTTTTTTGACATTGAAGACTAAAATTTATAAAATTATTTTTAAAAGAAGATAATAAATGGGTTTAACCAGCCTGAAACATACAAAAAAACTGAACATTTTAAAATCGTTTATTTTGGAATCCCTATTATTAGCAATCTGGTCCTATTTTGGATCAGCTACATCTATCTTTCTGTATCTGTAGAAAGGCCATATACCTGAGTTAGCTTGGATTCGTTTCACCAAATCTTGCCATTTCAATCCAGTTTGGAAGGTTGATAAGCATACCATTTTTTTTTATTTTTCGAGGTGTGACCCAAGAGTTCCTTGGCTTAGTGTTTCTAGCAAAGTTTCGAGGGAATTTACAGACATTTTTCCTCTGAATGCTCTCTAACTACTTTCATGTTAACACTTCATGCTATTAAATATAACGCAGTATTCTGGCCCTCAGCATCTGATGCAAGGTAAAGAGGACAGGAATGTGTTAATAATTGGCCTGGCAAATACATATATTTTCTAGAGTCCTTTCATAAAAATATTTACTTTCAAATGCTATACTTTATACATAAGTTCAAAGGAGGTATATGTAGCCCTTAACATGCTTAATTGATTGTCCTACAAGACTAATTTTGTGAATTGTCCACATTACCTAAGACTACAGAACATATAGCAATTTTAGAACTTTTTACCATCTGCAGCTTTGTTTAAAATGAAGGGGGTGGTGCCCCTCCATACTTTAAAGCTCAACCTAAGATGTATCTGGATACTGTTTAGATATATAGTAAAATATGGGGTTACTTTGTCTAGATAGTATTTAAAAGTCAACAAGTAGAAAGACAAATACAAAACGGTAGGTGGTCCAGTTAAAACAATGTGTTAATTATAGAGATATAATGGTTGGAAAATTTATATCTTTATTTGAACAAAGTTAAAAATGTGTGCGGATCATCATGTGAACAGCTTTCTTGGATGACATTTTTTAGACTATGAATCCAGTTTAAAGTTATATAACAGATATAAGGAATAAAGATAGATCTAGGTCCCGGGACTTCAGGTGGCTTGTAATCTAATCAAGAATGGAGATATGATTGATGTGAGCTAAGGAAATGTTCTGGAGTATTATGTCATATTTTAAGAGTGGCATTCACTGGGAGAAAAACACAGATCTCATTTGGAGCATTTTAACCAGGTATTGAAGGTTTGAGAGAAACTGATTCTATTTAACACCCCCCAAAAAATAAGACTTAGAATCACTGAAGTAAACACATGTAAAATGCCTTCCCACCGGAACACCATTACCTGGAAAATTATTATGCCTTTTTTTCTTTGGAAGGATAGAGTTAGGTGGGTATGTTTCTATCATGTGATTCTCACTCCCCAAACCACAGCTGATTGGGTAATGGATCAGCAGCTTCAATCCCATCAGGTTAGGAAAAAAATATGTTCCCCTGATTTAAGTGCTAATAACTCATTTCCCATTGCAAGGATCAAATTTGCTCTCTTGTTTATTTCAAGTCAGCTTTACCAATAAGCAACCCTAAGAGCTGGTTTGCCCCAGATGAACACTGTGCCCGTCTGGCTCTTCGGTTTTAGTTTTCCTTACTTTCTTCCTGTTATTAGTCCAGTATATAAGAAGGTATTCTGTTTGTTTCCCTTTATACAGGGTTTACTATCTTCTCATTTAGTTGTTTTCGAACTTTACACTAGAAAAACCTGGAATGCTTGTTAGAACACTGGTTACTGGGCCTTATCTTTGGAGCTCCTGATTCAGTAGGTCTGGGCTGGGGTTGGAAAATTTGCAATTCTCAGTTGAGGTTGGTGCTGCTGGTCAAGGCAACCACACTTTGAGAACCACTGGTGATTCGCCTAGACTGTCTTTTTTAATTCTCACAGAAGCCCTGTGAAATAGGAATATTTTCCCCATTTAACAGATGAGGAAACAGATACTCAGATGTTAAAGGAAATTTGTTTCAAAATACACAGGTTGGAGGGGACAGAGCAAAAGGCAATTCCCAGGGAATTAGACTACACAGTACATCAAGGGTTTGAGAAGTTCCATTCTGGTGATTTTGATCTTGAAAATGAGCCATGTGGGAGACCTGAGACCAAGGTGGATAACGATGAGCTGAAAGCTATAGTGGAAGCGAATCCATCTCAACTTATGCATGAATTAGCACCAAGGTTTGATGTTATTATTCCTATAATATTGGACCATTTGAAACAAATGGGCAAAGTAAAGAAGCTGGATAGATGGGTTCCACATGAATTAAATGAGTGTCAGAAGAGAAATCATCTCCTAGCTTGCCTTTCTTTGCTGTCACCACATAAAGGTGAAACATTTCTGCCACATATTATCACATATGATGAGAAATGGATTCTTTTTGACAATAGCGAGCTTTCAGGACAATAGTTGGATAAAAATGAAGTGCCAGAACACAGTCCAAAACCGAATATTCATCAAAAAAAGCTAATGGTGTCTGTTTGGTGGTCCAGCGCTGGTATTATCCACTACGGGTTCATGAAACCTGGTCACTCAATTACAGCAGATGTCTACTGCAACCACCTGAATGAAATGATGAGGATGCTTGAGATCAAGCAGCTGAGATTGGTCACCAGAGACAGGCCAATCCTCTTGCAAGACAACACTTGACCGCATGTCACACAAACAATGCTGCTCAAACTACAGAAGCTGGACTTGGAAACTGTCATCCACTGTATTCATTAGAACTTACACCAACTGACTACCACTTCTTCTATGCTTTGGACCACTTCTTGCAAGACAAAATACTAAATTCTCAACAAGCTGTGGAAAATGCCTTTTGCAATCATCTCCACTCGCTCTTCAGGCTTCTTCGCTGCTGGCATAAACAAGCTACCATTAAGATGGCAAAACCGTGTCAACAGTTTAGGCACACACTTTGATTAATTGTACTGTTTCTTGTTTGAGATATACTAAATTACACTTTTCATTCGAAATCGGACATTTCATATTTAATGACCTAAAACAAAAGAAGAACCCATCAGATTATCATGCTTAGGTTGATCCCATTGTCACTGAATATTATTTACTTAACCACTGAGGTTTCTAGATGTATCAAATTATCTGAATTTAGATCTTAAATTTGCCCAACTCCCACCATTCTTGTTGCTTCTAAATTGTGAATGAATGAATATTTACTTTGGGGAAGATTTAATTTTCAAATATAATTAGTGCAGCCTCATTAAGAGTTTCGTTCCCCAGGGTAAATTAATACATTGACTTTCTAGTTTATAAATTATAATCTTATGATTCTAGGGCCTGATTTAAGTTATTATTATAAATCTACTGTGTTGAGGTCTAAACTCTATTCCTGGTGATAACCTCTTTCAGTGATCTATAACTTCATTTAAAAAAAATCTAACTCTAGGCTGGGCACAGTGGCCTATGCCTGTAATCCTAGCATTCTGGGAGGCCAAGGTGGGTGGATTGTTTGAGCTCAGGAGTTCAAGACCAGCCTGAGCAAGAGCAAGACCCCTTCTCTACTAAAAATAGAAAGAAATTAGCTGAACAACTAAAAATATATACAGAAAAAATTAGCCGGACATGGTGGCACATGCCTGTAGTCCCAGCTACTCGGGAGGCTGAGGCAGAAGGATTGCTTGAGCCCAGGAGTTTGAGGTTTCTAGGGGTGGCTGATGTCACAGCACTCTAGCCCTGGCCACACAGTCAGACTCTCTCTAAAAAAAAAAAAAAAAAAAATCTAATTCTATTGAGTAGTGAGCCTCGACCCTGGTTATATGTGAGGATTATATGGGAAGTTAAAAAAAAATGTGAATGGCCGGGCCTCATTCTAAGAAATTTGGGGCTCAGTTGGTATGGGTGGGGCCTGGACATTGATAAAGTTCCCCAAGTGATTATAATGTGCAACCACGGTTGAGAAACATCTGTATAGATCACTTTTGGTTTGTCTGATAATGGTAGTTATGGTTAGTGTTAGTGCTGGTAAAATTTTTGGTTAGAAAAGGTATAAGTAATTTTTATTTTTGCTTTTTTCTTTTCTGAATGGAGGGATTGATTAATGCTTATTTTCCATGGTAAAGAAACTTGATAGTTTTATGATAATAGATTTTTTTTTAATTTTTTGATTTTTACCTAGCTTAGGGCCCTGAAAATCTGACAAGCAATTGTGACTCTCTGTCTCCACCTGGTGGCAGGTAGTGTCATAGTCTACAGAAAATACAGTAATAGGAAGAGAAAATTTTAAATCTCAAAAACCCAACAAAGTAGCAATGTGGGCCACAGAACTGACAACTGATTACATTTGTCCTCTCTAGCTGAGGTTAACAATATTCTGCAAGCTAGAAAGATTATAGATTGGTCATTTTTCTGATCTTGTTCCAAGACCTTAGTTTTTATTTTACTTTTGAACTTAAAGCTATCAACTAAGTACAATAGGAAATGTTTTTTTCTTCCCTGTGGAACCTTCTTTTCTTCATGAAGGATTGCCGTGTTCTGCTAAAGTCAGTTGGCAATGATAGGGGGCATTCAGATTGGATAAAATTAACTATCCCTTTCAGTTATTTAAGAGTAAGAACATCTATACAAAGCTGGGGGCCAAAAAGAAATAAAAAATAAAAGTAAGAACAATATATTTTAAAATATGCATTACCTATGATTAACTTCAAAATTATGTTTCCAATGATCAGTTACCTTTTATCAGTTACAACTTAAGCTGTGGTTATTGTTTTATAATTATACAATAGGGAGATAGTATCAGAAAGAGAGAAATAGCCATCTTTGAATGTTTAAATATTCAATTCATCAGCTAGAAGACTTTAATTGAAGAATTTAAACTTTCTGAATCTCAATTTCCTTCTATGTAAAATGGGGAGAATGCTCACGTGAGTTACATAGCCAATGCCTTGCCCCTGGTAAATGGCCAACAAGTTAGTTACTATTAATACAAGCCATGGAAGTTGCCTATATTTGAGATGTGAGTACAGCTTCCCCCAAAAATTTATGTCTTACTTGAATCTATTACATATTGATTACCTAAGAACATGGCTCTGAAACTAGATTTCTGTGTTCAAATCTTGGTTACTCTCATAATTAGCCATAAGATGGGTTGCTTAAATTCTATGTGCCTCGATTTTTTCATCTATAAAATGGGTATACTAGTTATTGTTACCTCATCTTGTAATTATGAATATTAAATGAGTTATTATATGTAAAATTGCTAAGAACAGGACCTAACACATGGAATATTTTCAAAAAATGTTAGTTGTTTTTGCAGTTGCCTTTGCTATTGTTGTTCTAAGTATTGTGTTGCATTAATTACCAAGGACTGCGTTAGGTTCCAAGACACTAATGTTGTCTGAAATTGTTGCATAGCTTAGTAATATAGTGAAAAAGGAACATGCTAAAAATATTAAATTATATTTAAATATATAAGCAAAATTTTAAACTGCATTTCAATATAACTTTTACTTTAACAGGATAGTTTAGATAGTCTTTTTGTAGTTTGCTACCCTATATTTTTAAGTATAATATATGGATCTTAAAATAAGTTTTGAAGTCTGTATTTGTCACTTTTATTTCTCTCCTCCTGCTCACTCCTTGTCACCTATAACCTGCTGATAAAGGGTTTTAAGCATAGTGGCAGAATAAAATCGGTAGCATTCTGGATGAAATAGAAGGATATTTAGGCCATGAGAAACCCATAATTATGTCTCACTAGTCTTTTTGTCCTTTAAGGGGTACCCAACCTATGGTGAGTTGAATAATTATTTCATTATATATTATAATGTAATAATAATAGAAATAAAGAGCACAATAAATGTAATGTGCTTGAATCATCCATAAACCATCCTCCACTTCCCAGGTCCATGGGAAAATTGTCTTCCATGAAAATGGTCCCGGGTGCCAAAAAGGTTGGAGACTGCTGATGTAGGGGATGGCCCACTCATGAGGCTTCAAACTGCTGATGTAGGGGATGGCCCATTCATGAGGCTTCAAACTGCTGATGTAGGGGATGGCCCATTCACGAGGCTTCAAACATAGTATTTCAGAAGGTTGTTACTTCAAGTGTGGTCCAAGATCACCTGGGAACTTGTCAGAAATACAGAATCTCAGGCCCCATCCCAGACCTGAATTAGA
>NW_012152285.1:859285-868415 GCF_000956105.1 Propithecus coquereli | reverse complement strand
TTTTATTAAAATCAACCTCAATAGTTCCTGTTTTTTGTTGACCTACACATAACACATTTCTTTGTCTTATGAGATCTATTCCAAATATATGATCTTTAAATTTGTATGTTTACCTAACTGAAATAAAGTATGCATATAGTTATCTGTCTACAGATTCCAATTTAAAAATCTGGACAGAGTAAATAAGGACAGGGCTTTCATGTGAGATTGTTGGTACAACATTTTGTAATAATCTTCTCATGGTCTAGAACACAGAAAAAAACATAACCAAAGAACTAGAAACTGAAAAGGAAATGCTTTTGTTTAATGCATTCCATTACCTTTGAGCAAAATATCACTCACGGTTTCCAGAATCAACTCATTCTTTCTACTGAGAATGTCTATGAATCATCCCAGCAGTTTGGCAAGTTCAGGACCTTAAGGATTCAGCTGCCATTTCAGAGTTCATTTCTATTAACTCTTCTTGATCTGAAATAATAATTACTTCTTTCTTCTGTTATATAATTCAAGAGATACGTAACTATTCATGAATAAAAAAATAACCCTCTCTTTTCTTACCTTAGGCAGAGAGATATTAAAATTTAAAAAACTCTATACTCCCATCCTGAGCTATAATAAAACCTCTAAATGGTATTTTGACATAACTTTACTACAAGAAAGAAGGAAATTGGGAATTAAATTCCAGTGGTAATAACAACTGTTATTTTGAAAGTACATACATACCTCTATAATTTGATCCTTACAAACATATGTTAGCAGAAAGGTATTGGGATCCAAGCTACATACTTTTCCCCTATAAAGTATTTAAAGAACAATGTGACAATTATTCACAGTTGCATTGTAAGAAAAAGAATAAGAAAAAGATAAAGAATGCATTAGTTGTAAAATTCATTTTTAAGTAATTAATAACCATACAGATGATGGTTATTATGTTGTATATAATGTCTCTTAAAAATAATTTTGGAATAAGTCACTTAATTATCACTTGATTAAATGTAATGTATTTTTGTGTCAGATATCATGCTTCTTATTTCATCCTGATGACTAGATGTTCAGAGCTAAATATAATGCTCCCAGTTCCTATATTAGCCTAGATTCACTTCTGGTTTGTTTAAGAACATTTTAAATTTTAATGTTTATTTAAAAATCTTACTCTTTATGTGTCTTTTAAAAAAGACTCTAATTCTTCCTGAAAACAGAGGTATATAATAAAATAGGGATCAAAGTAGTGCTACCTATAAGATAGCAAACATCTTGGAAAGGTTTATGTGATACATATTAGCATGTGCAATAACATCTTTCTAAAGGACTGAATTATATTAGAAAAACATGTTTTCAACTGTCTTTCCTATTTTAACCAGGAAATGGAATAATCTGTGAACAATCAAAGGAGCCGAAACAAATAGTGGATCTCAATCCTTATTCTTACATTGATATCAAGACTAGGATATAATATGAGACTTAATTATCCGCCCATTGAAATGAATCAGTGTAATGAGTGTAAGAATCACTTGTCCTGTGAAGTACACTGAAAACTGGATAAAATCCTTAGCACACTCAAAAGATTTTCCCTTGTCTTGACTCTTCTGAATTAAATTCCAAAAGGAAATAGTAGATATTCATTAATTGTAGAAAAGTTCAAATATATCTACCTGGTTATTATGAATTTGGATTCATAGATTTTAAAGATTGAAAATATTTTAGAAATAGTCTTGTCTGGCAGATGTTTAGGGCAGTAAGGTAACTTGCTTATTGTCCTTCAAATTTGTGAAGGAGACACTGTTGAGGATAGGAATTTGAATTTCTAGGACAATGCACTGTATACCATAGTAGTTAAGAATGTGGGCTCCAGGAAAAATTATATATTTCTTAATTTTCAGTTTTCTCATCTGTAAAATGGAAACATAATAACTACATAATGGAACTATAATGAAATAATATATGGAAAGTGCTTTACATAATAACTGTCATATGGTCGGCCCTAAATAAGTAGACTATTGTTTCTGATTGTTTAAAAAATATTTTTAATATCTGTTCCTAACTCAGAAATTTAGAAGCCTATTTACTCTCAGATATGTGTATGTCCCTTAGGTCTAGATTCCTCACTGAATCAATAAGTTGATATTTTAAAAACAATGGGGACAAGCTCTTCTATATTATTTATGAACTATTTTGATAATAAGGTAAGATGAGATATCTTTAATAAGCTTCCTTGATTTCTCAGGTGCATTCAATATAGATAAAACAAAGTAAGGACAAGATCTACCCAAATAGTTTGATATAAAAATTACAAAGTATCTCAGGAATAGAAAAACAAACACCGCATGTGCTCTCTAATAATTGCAAACTAATCGATGGGCACACACAGGCATGAAGAGATGTAAAGGTTATCAGAAATCAAGAAGGAGAGAGGTAAAAAACCTACCTATTGGGTACAATAAACACTGTTTGGATAATGGACACATTAAAAGCCCTGACTTAAGGATTATAAAAGGTATCCATGTAACAAAAATATTTGTACTCACTTAATATTTTAAAAATAAAAAAATAGTTATCACAACTCCTCTTGATATCAGTTTACATGGTAGATGTTATGCTGCTGGGTCTCAGATTCTTTAACTACAAAACAGAGAATTTGACTGGCCAGGACAATGTCCCTTTCAGTTCTCACACTAAGATGTTCTTACTGGATGGTGGCATAAGAATAATTTCTCTTAGGAATCTAGCCTCACACATATTGGCATTGTTTTATCCACTCTTTCCAATCAATAGAGATAATACATTTTACATCTCGATAGTAGATTGGGACAGATTTTCCAAGTCATTCAACTGAGATAGAATTTAAACCTTATCAGTAAGAGAAGGAAATCAAGGGTATCCAAATGGGGAAAGAAGAGGTCAAACTATTGCTCTTTGCTAATGATATGATCTTATATCTAGAAAACCCCAAAGATTCTGCCAAGAGACTCCTGGAATTGATGAATAAATTCAGCAAAGTCTCAGGTTACAAAATCAGTGTACACAAATCAGTTACATTTCTGTACACCAACAACAATCAAGCTAAGAATCAAATCAAAGACTCAATACCTTTCACAATAGCCACAAAGAAAATAAAATACCTAGGAATATATTTAACCAAAGAGGTGAAAGACCTCTATAAGGAGAACTATGAAACACTGAAGAAAGAAATTGCAGAGGATGGAAACAAATGAAAAAACATATCATGCTCATGGATTGACAGAATCAACATTGTTAAGATGTCTATACTACCCAAAATGATTTACAGATTCAATGCAATCCCCATTAAAGTACCAAAATTATTTTTTGCAGATCTACAAAAAATAATTCTACACTTACTACGGAACCACAAAAGACCTCAAATAATCAAAACAACCGTAAGCAAAAAGAACAAATTGGGAGGTATCACTTTACCAGACTTCAAGCTATACTACAAGGCTACAGTAACCAAAACAGCATGGTATTGGCACAAGAACAGAGACATAGACCAATGGATCAGAACACAGAACCCAGATATAAAAACCATCCTCATATAGCCATTTAATCTTTGACAAAGCAGACAAAAACATACATGGGGAAAAGAATCCCTATTCGATAAATGGTGCTGGGAAAATTGGATAGCCACATGGAGAAGACTGAAACAAGATATGCACCTCTCACCACTCAGAAAAATTAATTCATGATGGA
Source organism: Propithecus coquereli (assembly GCF_000956105.1). Lineage (NCBI taxonomy): Eukaryota > Metazoa > Chordata > Mammalia > Primates > Indriidae > Propithecus > Propithecus coquereli. The sequence continues at coordinate 864,710 of NW_012152285.1, read as the reverse complement.
TAAACAGACTTAAATCTAAGGCATGAAACTATAAGAATTCTAGAAGAAGATGTTGGAAAAACTCTTACAGATATTAGCTTAGGGAAAGAATTTATGAAAAAAAAACCCAAAGGCAATCACAGCAACAACAACAATGAATAGCAAACTCTGTGGAAAGTAGTATGGACATATCTCAAAGAATTAAAAGTAGACCTACCATTTGATCTAGCAATACCACTACTGGGTGTTTACCCAAAAGAAAAAAAAATTTATAAAAAAGACACTTCCACTTGAATATTTATAGCAGCACAATTCATAATCACAAAGATGGGGAAACAACCCAAGTGCTGATCAATACATGAGTGGATCAGTACGTGGTGTATTATAGCATGGAATATTACTCAGCCATAAAGAAATGGTGAACTAATACCTTTTGTGCCAATCTGGATGGAACTGGAGACCATCCTTTTAAGTTAAGTACCATAAGAATGGAAGAACAAAAAGCATAGTACTCACTACTAAATTGAAACTTGTAGATCAACACTCATGCACATACGGTAGTAAAATTCAATGGAAATCAAACATGGGGTAGGGGAGAGGAGAGGATGGGTAAATTCACACCTAATGGGTACAACGTACACTACCTGGGTGATGGACACACTTATAACTTTGACTCAAATTGTACAAAGCAATTCATGTAACCAAAACATTTGTAACCCCATAATATTCTGAAATTAAAAAAAAAAAAACTTATCAGTAAGTTTTGGGTAAGACAGTCTCTTCATGCATGCTCAGGATACAATGGGCGTCAGTGGATTCAGAAGGGCAGAAAGCAGCTATGGTGATCAGAATTCTTAGCAATTGCCTGAGGACCACTAGCCTGATGGAGGTCTTCCTTTGGCCAATGATTTTCTTTTTCCCCCACCTCTGTTTTCCTGTCTCTCCTTTGCCCAGCCTCCATGTTGTAACCCTTGTCAGGTTACAAGGCCCTAGTTCCTTCTACATTATAATTACATATAATATAATTACAATAAGAGTTACTTTTCTATAGAGGACATTCTATCAGAGGCACTCTGCTAACCATTTTACATACATTATAGTGCAGTCTCATGTTCTATGGGTTGAGTGACCATATGTTCCTGTTTGTCAGGAACAATGCTATTTTCCCTTACTGTACTACTAAAATTAATCAAGCTAGCCACTAATTGTGATTAAGTGATACATAGTATCCCCTTTCATTCTCAAAAGTGACCCAGTTAGGACAACAATTATATGGTCATTATTTGTTTTATTAGTTTCCTGGGGCCATTGTAACAAATTACTACAAATTTGGTGGCTTAAAACAATACAAACTTACTCTCTCATGGTTCTGGAGGCAAGATGTCTGAAATCAAATCAGCATGGCCATGCTCCATCTGAACGCTATAGGGGAAAATCCTTCTATGACTCGTTCAGCTTCTGGTGGTGCCTGGCTTTCTTGATGTGTGGCAGCGTAACACCAATCTCTGCCTCTATCGTCACATGGCCTTTTCCATGTTTCTGTGTCTTTTCTCTTGCATATCCTATAAGAACACTTGCCATTGGATTTAGGACCTACCCTAATCCAGATGATCTTATCTTGATATCCTTATCTTAATTATATCTGCAAAGACACTTATTCCAAATTAGGTTGCATTCTGAGGTTTTGGGTAGACATATCTTTTGGGGGCTATAATTCAATCCACTACTCATATATAAGTAATAACTTTTCAAACTGGCACATATTAATAAAAAGAAAATTATGCCTTGGTAAAATTGCCTCTGAAAAAATTAGCCATAAAGTACAGGATACATAATATTGGATATATATCCATACAGTTGTCCCTCGGTAGCCAGGGCCATTGGTTCCAGGACTCCTATGGATAACCAAAATCCAAGTATACTGAAGTCCTATAGTTGGCCCTATGGAACTCATGGATATAAAAGTCAGCCCTCTGTATCCGTGGGTTTTGCATCACAAAAATATGACATTTTAGATCTGCGTTTGGTTGTGGATGTGGAAACTGCCAAAGCAGAGGGCTGACTGTATTTATTGAAAAAAATCTGCACATTTGTGGACCTGTGCAGTTCAAACTTATGTTGTTCAAGGGTCAACTGTGTATATTAATTTGTAGTCACATTAAAGTTTGAAACTGCTTGATCAAACTAAACAAAAGATAATAAAGGAGATTCACTGTTCGATTGTTAGGAAATTTAAATTTGTGTAGAGAAATCACTACAAATAGTTCTTATGTATATTAGAGATATTTCTATGCATATTTAAACATGCATTATATATTTAAAATACACACATACATCTTTTCATTTATTTATTTATTATTCCAGGGTTTTGTGAGGGTACAAACATTATAGTTACACTTTATGTCTTTGTCTCACCCAAATGCAGGTTAAAGGCCTGGCCTTCCCTCCCTTTAGTGCTCCCCGTGTCCTTTAGTTGTAGATTTGCCCTCCCATCCCCCTAATCCCTAGAGAGTATTTCTGCCATGTGATCAAATGAGATTAAACTTGACATAATGGTCTAAAACCTTTTCCACTTAATAAATAACTTGTCATGTAGATTTTCCTTATTCTTTGTAACTGCTGCCTACCATGTCCATGTATGGTTGTTTTCTATAATTTATTTAGATGGTTTTATAAACAATGCTACAACCAATATATCAGTACACATATCTTTGAAAACATGTGTGATGTTTGATATGGCTTGAGGATAAAATCCTTGAAGCAGAAATTCTTTGCCAAAAGGCATCCTTATTTTGAATTTTTAAAGATACTGTCAAGTAAGGGGTATGTTACTTTTTGAAACAAGAAAATATTACTGAACATTTACAAGTGTTATAAATTCTTTCCTATATCAAACCAAAATCAGCCTTATTGTAAATTCCAACCATTTGTCCTGTTTCTGCCCTTTGGAAGAACAAAATAAAATAAATAAATATTTGTTCTTGTCAATATAACATACATTCAAATATTTTTAAAAAGCCCCATTTAAATATTTTTCTCTTCACGTAAAAGATTCTCAGTTATTGCAGCTATTTGTCTTTGAAATAGTTTCCAGAACTTTTACCTTCCTGTTTATAATCCTCCGACTTTAGTTTATCAGCATCTTTTTTTTTAAGTGTTCTGCTTTCTCCAAATACAAAGGCCTGTGAAAAACTACCAGAGATCCCATTTAGGATTGATGTGGTGCAAGGAATAGTTCTCACATATTCTTACCTCATGTACCAGGGTATAACGAGACACTGTTTTATTTGTTGAATTGGAATGAATTGAAGATACATTCCCTCATGGCCCAGACATATCTTTGTCCTACTTAATATGATATAAAACATTATTTGAGACAGAAATTTGTAATGAGCATAAGCTATATTCTAATAAAATTTCATTTTTTTTTCTAAAGGGACAAAAACCATCTATTTAGCACTTGGTTCTAGTCTTTTTCTGGGAATTAACATTATTCTTACTTCTCCATAGTATCTGCAATTTATCTGTTTCCCTGCTCAGAAAATTAGAACTTTCTCCTCTGTTTTCTCCACTATTTTCAAGGATTTCTTCAACATACCAAGGGTGGCTCCATGATCCTATCAGACAGTTTTTTAGTACCTTGAGACTTGGATCTTGACTCTAAATGTTTTGAAATGACTCTGCACCCTCCTTCTTTCTTCTCTACTTAGCCTCACTTCTACGTCACTTGACATCTGAACAGTGTTTGTTAAACCTTTTGGATTTTTCTTTGTTCTCTTTGTGTACTAATATGCTTCATGTTCTGTAGTGATGTTCCCTTCACTTTTACTGTTACAAGTTTTTATCTGAATTTTTTAAATTATGCTTTTAGAAAATTTAGGTAGGACTTCAGAGAATCATGATGGTATTTTCATCAAGAAAGTTAAACATTCTTGCTTAATATGGAATGTCTAAATAAAATCAGAAATATCTGTGACAAATTCCTATGTTTCTGATTATTCAGATCAGCCAGTAGGACATTGTAGACTCCAAAGCTTCAGAATTGTTGGGTGTTTCAAGATTTGCCTTTCATTTAATCTATGATTCTTTAGAAAGAATACTGGTGACAAAATATGGGCATTTATACAGCAGAGCTCACTTTCCTCATGTCCCAGGACACTACAATTGTGGTAGCACAAGGAATAGTTCTCTATATTTATTTCTTTGATTATAAATAACTATTGCTCCTAGGATTAGAAATAGAAATAAATACAAAATCAATGATCAAATAGATGCAATGACTGAAATAAAACCACAGGAAACTTAGAGTTATATAAGATACGTTATAGGTGTTGGGGTATTTTTTTTACATCTGTTGTATGACCTTGTAAACTCCTTGGCAGAACTTCAAACATTACCGTGAATGTATGCTAACTTTAGAGAGGAAGGAAAATAACCAGATTCTGAGGTATCTTAAAGAGTTTGCTAGACCTAGCCCACAGTAAGCATAATTTTGATATCTAGAGCTTTTATGTTAAAAAGTGATTCAATTTTATTTTATATATATAATATTTCTGTTGTTTTAATATTTTAAGTCTGGTTAAATCCTTGAATTTTCCTTTCAAACCTCCTAGTAAAACTCACAATCCAGGAAGATTTCCATATTTTTAAAACGGCTTTATTGATGTATAGTTTAACAATTAACTGCACGTACTGATAGTGTATAATTTGAGAAATTTTGACATATGTATACATGCATGATATCATCATCACAGTCAAGATAATGACAATTATTCTCTTGCAGTTATTCTCTTCCACCCTTCTCTAGACCTCTCTCCCCAAGCAACCGCTGATCTATTTTTCTGTCATTGTAGATTAGTTTGTATTTCTAGAATTTTGTATAAATGGAATTAAATAGTATGTACTCTTTTCTGTCTTTTTTCCACTCAGCATAATGATTTTGAGATTCATCCATGTTATAGCAGGTATAGTTCATTCCTTTTTGTTGAGGATATTATTCCATTATATGGATATACCACATTTTGTGTATATATTCACCTGTTAATAGACATTTGGGTTTTTAATTTTTGGATATTACAAATAAAGCATCTATGGACACTCATGTACAAGTTTTTATATAGACATATGTTCCATATTTATACTGTGGCTTTGTAGTAACCAAAATACACATACCCTTGATTAGAAGCATGGCCTTAAGATACTCTCCAGAGTATCCTCCATGGAATATAAAACCTTGCATATGGCTATGTTCAGTCAACAATTTCTTTCTTTCTTTTTTTTTTTTTAAGACAGAGTCTCACTCTCTTGCCCGGGCCAGAGTCCTGTGGCGTCAGCCTAGCTCCCAGCAACCTCCAACTCCTGGGCTCGAGCGATCCTCCTGCCTCAGCCTCCCGAGTAGCTGGGACTACAGGCATGCGCCACCATGCCCGGCTAATTTATATATATA
>NW_012152285.1:824871-859235 GCF_000956105.1 Propithecus coquereli | reverse complement strand
CTAGAGTGAGTGCCGTGGTGTCAGCCTAGCTCACAGCAACCTCAAACTCCTGGGCTCAAGCGATCCTCCTGCCTCAGCCTCCCGAGTAGCTGGGACTACGGGCATGCGCCACCATGCCCGGCTAATTTTTTTCTATATATTTTTCGTTGTCCAGATAATTTCTATTTTTTTTTAGTAGAGACAGGGTCTCGCTCTTGGTCAGGCTGGTCTCGAACTGCTGAGCTCAAACAATCCGCCCGCCTCGGCCTCCCAGGTAGCTGGGACTACAGGCACGCGCCAACATGCCCAGCTAATTTTTTCTATTTTTAGTTATTTTGGCTAATTTCTTTCTATTTTTAGTAGAGACAGGGTCTTGTTCTTGGTCAGGCTGGTCTCGAACTGCTGAGCTCAAACAATCCGCCCTCCTCGGCCTCCCAGAGTGCTAGGATTACAGGCGTGAGCCACCGCACCCAGCCAACAATTTGTTTATGAATAAGTGAATGAATGATAATTTTGGGAATAAAATAGAAATCTGTGTCATGTAATGAAAAGGAACTTCAATCAAACCAGGAAACCTTGACTGTAACTTCTATCTCACCATAGACCATTAAGGAAGTTCTTTAATTTTGTACATCTTAGCTCCCTTACCTGTAAAAAAGAGATAATACAGGTATATGATCCTTTCCCCCCAATACTCAAGTCCCCAAATCTTTGGAAATTAAAATATTTTTAATATTCATTTAGTGGTAAAACTTGACCAGATCTGTACTGATTTATTGGAAAGTCTGACCTGTCCTGATGAGCAGCTAGTTTTAATTTTATTTATTCTACTTAGCACAGATATTCTGATATGTTGCTACAAAAATATTAATGAATTTGATTATAGGCTGCTACTCTATATCTCATTGGTGTGTTATACGACGTTCATTTTATACATTGTATTATCCTGCTAACATCCCCAAATTTTCAATTCTAAAACATATTTCTCTTCTTGGTAGGGATTGTGAACTCTTTACCTATTTCTCTACCTACCTATATTAGAAGTAGCTTTGGTTAGAGTTGACAGAAAACAGGCACAAAAAATGGCTCAAATAACAAGATTATTTCTCTTTTATATAAAAGTCCAGAGATAAGTTCCGAACTTTTACAATGGCTGTATGATGTCAGGGCCTACGGCTTCTTCTATGTTGTTACTGTGACTTGTGTGATTTTTGACCCTAATGTCACAGGCAAAATGGCCATTGGAGTGCCAGCCATTTCATTTGGTTTTTAGCCAGCAAGAAGGTGGAAATGGAAGAGAAGGGATAGATCACATCTTTTAAGGACACTTCCTAGAAATTGTCCACATGACATTAGAACCTAATCAAATGGACATGTTTGGGCTCAAAGGAGTACAGAAAATGTGATTTTTATTTCAGACTGCTGTATGTTCAGCTAAAAATTGAAAGCCCTGTTACTATGGAAGAAGAGAATAGATATTGGGAAAAATTATAGTCTTTGCCCCACTGCCCTTCTAGCTTATTAAGTAGTTGTGGGAATAAAAAGAAATCATAAACAAGGAAACAACTTGAAAGAGTCAAAAGCTCTATATAACTATAGGTCTAATAACAAAAAAGGATCTTACTTAAGGCATTTTATTCCTAAAACAAACATTCTTCCAGGGTTTTGATGTATCACTTCGGTGGTTTTTCAGCATATCATTGGGATTATGTTGTAATAGGTGGGTGAATGCCAATTTCTACTATTCCTCAAAGACTTTCTTAATTATTTTTTTGTCTACCAGGAAATGTAGTGGCTTTTTTTTAAAGACACTTGAACATTTGGCGTGTTTCCAGAAAGCCATCATACAAAGTTGAAACAGCTTTAGCTTCAAACATAGTTTTGCTCACTTCCCCCTCACCCCACATTTTTTTTTTTTTTTTGAATCTTTTCTTAGAACTGTGAACCTGATAACAGCTCTGTGGCTAGTAAAACTTATTCTCACCTACTTGTGTAAATGCTAATATTATTTTCTAAATACTCTTTATATTTTTGCAAGATGACTCTTTAATACTTGCTATTATGATTTAAAACAAAGACACAAGACAATCTAATCTACAGAAAAATAAAAGAGGAAGAATTAAATTCAGTTGTATTTAGATAATTTGGGGAGGGTACATTTCTATAAAGTGTGTATGTTTGTGATAAATATGTAAGCAGTCTAGGCACAATTCAGATCCCACCGCATGCAGTGGAGGACTGGAATTCTGCATCTCTGCCTGTGACTGATTAAGTGAGTTCAATTTAGAGGGCAAAGATTAAGATACCTAACTTTGTTGGGTTCAAGTCACATTTTTCAGCTCAACCTTGCCTCTAATAAAGATAATATCGTATTTTACTCCCCATTAACTCTTGCCTCTGTTTCTCAACTGGTTTAGAACTTAAAGAGGGAAAGGGATGATTTAGGCCACCCAATCTCTAGCAACACACAATGGACAATTATCTGATAAATGGAAGGATGGCTGGTTGAGCGACCAAATGAGCCAAAGTGCTTCCCAATGATAGGGAAGTTAATCTGTAGATGTGTGGTGAGTGTTTATACTGACTCAAAGAATAATGTTTGAAAAAATGCTCGACATCTGTAATCATCAGGGAAATGCAAATCAAAACCACAATGAGATATCACTTAACTCCAGTGAGAATGGCCTTTATCAAAAAGTCCCAAAACAACAAATGTTGGTGTGGATGCGGAGAGATAGGAACACTCATATACTGCTGGCGGGACTGCAAACTAGTGCAACCTCTGTGGAAAGTAATATGGAGATACCTCAAAGAGCTACAAGTAGAACTACTAGCAATCCAGCAATCCCATTACTGGACATCTACCCAAAGGAAAAAAAGGCATTTTATAAAAAAGACATCTGCACTAGAATGTTTATAGCAGCACAATTCACAATTGCAAAGATGTGGAAACAACTCACATGTCCATTAATACATGACTGGATTGATAAAATGTGATATATGTATACCATGGAGTTCTACTCAGCCACAAAAAACAATGGTGATCTAGCACCTCTTGTATCCTGGATAGAGCTGGAGCCCATTCTACTAGTGAAATATCACAAGAATGGAAAAACAAACACCACATGTACTCATCATCAAATTGGTATTAACTGATCAACACTTATATGCACATATAGTAGTAACATTCATTGGGTGTCGGGTAGGTGGGGGGAGGAGGGGATGTGTATATTCACATCTAATGGGTGCGGTGTGCACCATCTGGGGGAAGGACATTCTTGAAGCTCTGACCTAGATGGGGTAAAGTCAATATATGTAACCTAAACATTTTTACCCCTTAATATGCTGAAATAAAAAAAATAATAAAAAAGAACATATTTAAGTGAAAAAAAAAAGAATAATTTTTGAGACATGTATAGGAAAAAGAAGGGCATTTCTGTTTCAGTGAGGAGAAAGCCAGAATGAGGCTTTGAGTATATGTGGGAGGATTGAAAACAGTGTGTTGATGAGTCTCCTTTAGGAGACGGTGGGCTGATGGCTGTTTCATTAGGAGAAAGCTCTACATTTCAACGAGAAAGGAGAATTCCCAGAATCCCAACATTTCTAGTATGGCCTCAGTCATATACTTATCAGCCCTCTTGGCTCCTCAGTAAATCTGAATCTTGTTTTATAATAATGCTGGCATATGTTTATTTTGGTTTTAAAAAATTAGGAGATAAATACAATCTGGGGTTGATTCCATACAATAAACACACCATTAGCAGAGCCTAAACTAGGATAGATTCTGGATTGGCACTTAGGAAGTATAATCGCCTGTGGGATTTTGTCCAAGGGCTATCAATGCCCGTATGTCTTTGTTTTCAGTCCCTCTTTTCTACTTGGTCCTCTATCACTCGGTATAAAATGAGTATTTTCCTAATGGATTTGGGGAATTCAGTCTTGGTGGCTCCACAATGTCCACACAGATGCTCTAGTTAAAAAAGAAGAAAGCCTTTGGATTGGTGCCTTTATTTTACTCTATGTATTATTAGTTTCCATCCAATGAAAGGGAAATATAACATTTCATTTTTCCCTTTGGCTTTCATCATGAACAGACACATTCAGAACTTTTACCAAGGCCAGTCCTTGAGAGTATTGTGCTACAGCTGGTTTTTATTCTTGCTCCTAGGTGGCCCTGCTGAAATACAATTTTGCTCTTTAGATGCATAGATATTTGGATGGAAAGTGTAAGTAAATTGAAGGGCTTCTAGTTTGCTTGAAGAAATCCGTATTAATTTAAAATGTTAGAAATTTCACCTCCATGAGACCAAAGAAAGTTAAGAAAATAAGCTCATTGTATTTTAGAGCTAAGTTTTCTTACTGCTAGAAACTATAGTGATAATCTGATTGAATGTCTTAATGCTATAGACAAGGAAGCTAGGGTGCAGAGATGTTAAACTATGTTCCTAAAATCATGTTCTATCCAGTGTTAGTACCAGGATTAAAATCCAGCTCTCAGAGTCACATTCAAGACTCCTTTTTTATGCCACTTGGATCCTTTCTTTTAGTGAAAATAATGTGATTGCTTCATGGGTGTCAACTGGCTGATGCAAATAAGAAAGTCTATTATGGGAAATGTCAACCCACTTTGTGTTGTTGGAGATAAAGAGATGCTTCTCAGATGGTAATTCTTTGTGGGGTCCAGGAAATAAATTTCTCTCTCCCTTTCTCTCTCTCTTTCTCTCTTATTTTATATTATGAATACCCCTCCTATCCAGTGGGCTCCCAACTTCTCCTGTCAACCCTCCTTTTCTCTAGAGAAGAGGTAGTGTAAATGAATCTTGTCAAATTTGCCAAATGCTTGTGAATCTTACTTTTATCAGCAACAGCAACAGTAAAGTTTGTGTTGCAGGAGAGTCCCAAGGACCTAACTCATCTTCTCTGATCTCAGAACTGATGCAAGCTCAAGTTGCTTGTGGAAACCGGTGTCTTTTCTTCCAAAGATAATAAGTAACAGACCCTCTGAGTGTCTGTTGAAAAGAAGAGAAAAGTGGCTGTCTGCCTTTGTATTCCCCAGGGAGTGAGGGCTATTGTGAGGAAGCAGACAGGTCTTGTGCTGCAGCCTGGCTCACAATGCCACATGCTAGTGACAAGAGACATAACATCGGAGCTGTGGTTCCTGCCTGGCTGCAACTATTGATACAAGTTGTGTTGACTTGTAGTTATTACAACTTCAATCGGGAGGCTGCATTCCAAATAGTAATCAGTACCATACAAATGTTTCCAGTATGCACTCCTCACCCTAATTAAACGAAATGTAAAGGCAATTAAAATACACATTTGAAAGCAAGTTCTCCTTTCTATTGAATAAATTACTCTTTTTTAGGTTAGTGTAGCATGTGACCAGAGTCAACGGAAGGAAAAGCAACATCTATTTTATTACTGATGGGAGGCAAGAATTTTAATATCCACAGATAAATTTAATGGGGACTATCTTTCATGTTTTTGGAGGAGTATATTATACATATGCTGTGCCTTTCAATCTAGCGTGTTTAAATTGTGGCTGTGTGTTTGCACATGAACAAAACAAAAAACTAATGAAATTAGAGATCTAGAACTAGAGGTAAGTATAAATGCACCCTAATTTAACTCTTCCAAATTACAGTCTCATTTTACATTTTACAGTTTAGAAATTGAGATCTATGTGAAATTAAGAATTTGTCTGTCAATTGCAGAATAATAACAAAAATTGAAATTCTCCCGATTTTTCATTATGGTGTGTTGGCTAAGATTCCACATTGGCAAAAAAAAAATTATGAAATAGAAATTTAAAATGCATATAATAGAAGAACTTATTAGTACCCATAAAAACACTTGAATTATTAACATTTATCAAATTTTAATACAATATTAGCATGAAATGTATTTTATGGTATTTGAAATTTTATGTTTTAAATATTTCTCTTAATTTATGAAAATTTTAACTAACTATAACACCTCATTCATGCCTTGGCTAACAGAGAATTCTAAAATTTAATCCCATATAACTCTATACAGATAAACAAAAGTGGGTAATACTGCAATATTCCAGATAATTCAGTCATTTTTAATTCTCATCTGTTGAAGAGATACAGTTTGTTCATTATTTTCTATTATCAAACGAGTCAGCTAGATTTTTGAAAGAATAAATTTCTTTAAGTAATTTTATGTCTCTCCCTTTACTGGTGTGGGCATACATGGTAATATTTTTTATTAGAAGGAAAACTTTCACTTAAAGTTTTTAGCAAATTTTACTTTTAAAAGATTTTATATCACTAGTAAAGAATTAAAAACAAACTAGAGATGAAGAATATAAAGAAGGAAACTCTTACAGGATGCTAATACAAGGGTACAGCATTACAGGTAGCCTGTAAAAATCAGGTTTTGATGAAAAGAAGATACTTCATCTTAGTCTCCAAGTATATTGAAAAGTTTGTTACCTAGGCGATAACAACTGGTGAGAGAAAGTAGATTTAAATCCTCAGTTCTGAGACTTTAACATGATACCTGGGACACTTGCTTAAAAGTAGATTCCTGGGCTCCACCTCAAAGATGCTTTAGCTCTCAGTTAAAGCACAGAAATCTGCAATTTTAACAAGAAGCCATAAGATGCTGATGCAGGTGCCCTGGGGCCACATTTGAAAAACTCTAATTTAAATTACGTCACAAGGAATTGGGGTCACATAGAAGGAAAAAAGAACAGTCCAATTAGCATCAAAATGAATTCCTGTATGAAAAAAAAAATGTGGTGAATTCCTGTATGGAAATAAATGGACTTTTTTTTAGAACAATATTTGGCAATAATCACATGCTACTTCTCATAAAAAGGCTCTCCTGCCCAAATAATCCTGGAAAGTCTGTACACCATAATCGAGACTTAGAAATCCATGGTTTATGGTAATATACAAAAAGGTACTGCAGTACAAAAAATCTCTCTAACTCTGTTTAAGACACTTTCTAAATTTCTCTCATCACAAATGCATTTTTATTTAAGCAAATTCTTATTTGTATCCCATTGAGCCTATTCTGAGAGAAACCACTTAAAGAAACTAAATAGAGTAATAGAAAACTTTTGACCTTTTGGACTGATAAGAAAGCAACCCCATTATCAAGTACTCTAAATGCCTACTACAAAGACCTTTCACCTGTGAAGGAAGATGGTCAGGCCTTTTGGCTTTATTCAGGGATATTTTACTGTTGTTCTGGCTGAGTATTGTTTGAAAGATTCTTCTCTATTACTAGGAAGCCCTATTTATATTTTTTATTTTTTTTCTTCTCCATTATTAGAGGTCCTCTTAGCCATAGCAACTGATGTTTAGTTGTCTACTTTAACCATTTTTTGCCTATTTATATATTGAGTCACAATCATTTAGTTACCACTTTTAGATAGTGACAATAGAGTTTTCTCTTCTTTTTGTGGAAAACAAAATGAAACTCTTTGTAGAAAATAGTTTTCTGAATGATTTCAAAAGAAATTTGAAATCTGTCTTTACATGCTGTATGACCCAACTCCAACTCTAGAATGATTAAACCATCTTCTCTGTCCATATATGCTTACAGGAATTCAAATTCTGCTGGAGAAAGTCACTGAAGTAGACATGAGTTCCATCATGAATATATAAGCACCAACATTAAAGAAGTCTTCACCACAACCTGTAAACTCTACTATACCGTAGTCTCTCCTTATCCATGGAAGTTCCATTGCAAGACCTCCAGTGGATGCCTGAAACTACAGGTAGTACCAAATTCTACATGTACTATGTCTTTTTCTGTACATATACCTATGGTAAAGTTTAATTTATAACTTAGATATAGTAAAATATTATCAACAATAACCAAAAATAAAATAGAATAATTATAACTATGCTGTAATAAAAGTTATGTGAATAGGATCTCTCTCTCAAAGTACCTCATTGTACTATACTCACCTATCTTCAGACCATGGGTAACTGAAACCATGGAAAGTGAAACTGCAGATAGAGGAGGACTACTGTACATCTCTTATGCACTTGCCAATAACAACTGCATTTTCTTCTTTTATCTAACTTTCTCTATTTTTCCCTCTGTTCAGTCTGAACCTCAACCTTATGATCTACTTGATGAGAAACTAGAAGCCATGAGTGTCATAAAGGATAGAAGCGTTCCTAGATCTGCCCTTGAACTGTCACTTTTCCTTTTTATTATAAGAGCTTTTCCTCTTCCTCTATAAGGCTAATCCTTCCACAGATGCTTTGGATTCCTTCCTATCACAGATCCTAAGAAAAGAATCTTACAGAGTCATGTCTTTCTCTTACTAAATATTTATTGGGTATATACTATGAACCAGGCAATATTCCAGGTTCTAATCATACATCTTGAACAGATTAAAGATTCTTGCCTTTTTAAAAGTGATATTCTAACATGGCAGAAATACTCTCTAGGGATTAGGGGATGGGGGGGCAAATCTACAACTAAAGGACACAGGGAGCACTAAAGGGAGGGAAGGGCATGCCTTTAACCCGCATTTGGGTGAGGCAAAGACATAAAGTGTAACTATAATGTTTGTACCCTCACAAAACCCTGGAATAATAAATAAAAAAAAAAAGTGATATTCTAGTGAAATATTATCCTTTACATTATAAATCACCCCTTATTTCTTTTGGACATGCAATCTCTCCTCTCATCAGGATTCTTCCCATTGGTTTTTCTCATTAAGAAAAGCAAAACCAAACACAATAAAAATTTCTCTCTCTCTCTCTCTCTCTCCAGCTATGGCCCTGTCTTATTCTTTCATAGCAATATATATAAATATTTACATATTTAATAATTATGTGAATAAATTGGTGTTAAACAGGCGGTCAGTAAATGTGTGAGGTTAACCAGGAGCCAGGGAATCTTGATCTGTAATTTCTAGCTGAAATTTTGATATTCTGTTTCAAGGCAGGTTTGGGAACAGCATGTGTAAAACATTCATCTTCATTTTTCTTATTATTTTGTAGAGTTAAACATATATACAAAATAATCATAAAGTAAGCCAGTATACGTGCCACATTCATGACAGAGGAATCAGGTGCTTAGAGGAGTTTAGATTTGAGGGGGATCACAGATACCTGCCAAAAATTTAATAAAAGCAATGAAATTGATTTTAATATTAACAATTTTCCATTATTTTTTAAAGATATAACTTCTTGTCATAGAATACATATAAACTCTAAATAAAATTAGAAAATTTCAGACAAAAATACACATGGGCAATTCTACTAGATAAAAGTAACCAATATTAACATTTTTATATATTTCTTTACCAAAAGGGATAATACAAAATATATTGCTTTATAATTTGAAAGTATAGTGTGAAATGTTTTTCATGTCAATAGATATTTTTCTACAACATGCTCTTCAATGGATAGGTATGTGTCTTTTGTGGATGAACTGTGATTTATTTAAATAATCAAATAATGATGGGCACTGCTTTGCTGTTATGAACAATAACTGTGATGAGCTAGATGGTCAAAAATTTAGGGGAACATGTCAGGGATAAGGGCAGGAATATTCAAGATGCTACCTAGGTTGAACTGTGAAACATAGATAACTATATCTTAAGAAACTTTGAAAAGTAAATGAACTTCCCTGTGGCAGAGCAAAAGCCATGCAAGTACTCCTCAGACTGGATTAAACATAGGATAAATATTTTGTGCTAACAGAACTCTAAAGTTAAAAGAGGTAATTCAGGAATAGAGTAATTAAGAATAGTAGCTATAGATTTGGACTCTATGTATACAATTCCTAACATTTCCACTTACTGTCCGGTGATTTGGAGCAAGACATTTCTTCCTCTTAGCCTCAGTTCCTCAGGTACAAAAATGGGAATAATTATGCCTAGCTAATAACTTTGTTGCAAAGGTTGAGATAATGCATATGAAATGTTAATCATCACGCTTCAGACATAGTAAATGTCTAGCAAATGTTATCTATTGTTATCATTATTTTGAGATACTTTGAAAAAAATATGAGACAAAAATTTTGAAATGCAAATTATAAGATAGTACTAAACATGGATCTCTACAAACTTTCCAGAAGAGGGTGAATTTTGTACGTTTAAACACTTAAGATGATTGACTTGTTTTCCTCACTGATGATGATTTCTTTCCTCCAAGGTCTGTTAAAGTCATCCCTACTTTCATTGCTTGTCTGCACATGCACAGACTGTGCATATTTAGGCAGCACCCACTCCACACTCCATAGCATTTAATGACGATAAAAATCACATAGTACTTGGCCAGCCACCTGCTTTCTTTCAAGGACAAACAAATTAAGAGAGATTTGTTCAAATGGAAAGGCTCTTGACCAGAAATCTACCTTTAGAAATATCTGAACTTTAAAAAAAATTTATATTTACTCTTCTAGGGTTGGTACCATAAAGGATAAATATACATGAAGACCAGAAAAAAGAAAATAAGTGTCTAAGTCATTCCATGTTAAAGGTATGCTCTATCTAGTGAAAGCAACATACGTACACAAAACCGTAAGTCTAATTGTTGCATGAGGAATCTCTATAAGAACTTTGTGTTCAGGGAAGACCCGAACTATAAGTAATGGTATGTGTTAGAATACTCCTACTTCCTACCTAAGAAAAAGTCCTTCTAAGGAATATTGACAGTGTAATTGGAAGTAGAAGTGGAATGTTTTAGTACAAACAACACTTTCTACAGTTTCTCTTAATATCTTGGATATTCCTTAGCTTCTCTGCATTACAATTTTCTCATCTATAGAAAAGAAATACCTTTCAGGCCAAGATGGCAGACTAGAAGCAGCCCACACATGCTGCTCTCAAGGAGAGGATCCAAAGTTGCAAGTGGCTGTCCACCTATGAATGGACCTTCTTAGAGTGTTGCAAATCTTCAGAGAAGTGATGAGTGACACTCAAAGTGAAGGAGAGAGAGATGGAGTGATCCACTTCACAAGATCAGAAGGTACATGGGGGAGGTGTCCACACATGGAGAAGGCTCAGAGGACAGAACCAGGGGCTCCACGCTCCCCCTGTAGACACTGTGATCGAACTGTGAGGGAGACCCTCACCATTAACACAGACCTCCATATTGATCAGGGAGCTGCTTGGAGACTCCCTGCAGGGAGTAATATTGCACTGGAGAGGGGACAGAGCAGGGTCTCGTTGGCTTCTGTTCCTGGGTTGCTACAACAGATGCCATTCTGAGCTCTCAGGCCCAGAGCACCCAGTCTACACCGGGATTGGCTTTGCTGCAACTGCCTCCGCATTGGCACAGCCAGGCCTGGGAAGGAGCAGGGAGAACAGACACTTTCATGTGCCCCATGGCTGGGAACTGAGCTCCCCACCCCCACCCCCAAGCAAGGAATTCAAACAGAGAAGGTGCTGACACCACCTGAGAAGTTCCATGGCAGCAGCCTCAGTGGGACCTCTGCGGTGAAAGACCCCCAGCCACCCACTGGCCCAACCCTGTGGTTCTATGTGCTGCCCAGCAGCCTTGCCCCTGCAGGGCATGCTCACTGCTCAGCACCACACCTGCAGCCCAGTACTCTGCCACAGACCCGTTAGCCACAAGCTACCCTGTTCACATGACACCATTGGACCTAGACATGGGTGGAGTGAATGCCCACAGCCCTGACATCTACAGCCAATGCCTAGATAGCCTCACCCAGCTGCCACTGACAGGCAGACCCATCTCGTGCAACACCTGAATCCATAGACAGGGACTCACCCAAATACCTGCCCAAGCTTCCAACAGCTTCCTGGGGACCAGCCCACCACTCTGCATGAAGATCCCTCAGCACTGGCTTGGACTGTGATAACCACATGGTAATGGGACAAGACAGAAATGCTGCACTACAGGCTCTCAGTACATCTACTGCTCTCCTACCAGGTCAATCTTCTGGAGGAGGATGCAAATGCACCATCTAGGGACCTTTCCTTTTTCTCACTAAGTAGGAGAGTTTCCAGCAAAGGAGAACAGGTGCACTGCAAACCTTTCTGCCCTGAGCTGAGAGAATAGGTTTCAGATGAGAAGAAACCAGCAGAAGAACTCTAGCAACATGAGAAAACAAGCTAGCTCAATACCCACAAAGGATAATAATAGATCTATTATACAACAATGGACCCCAATCAAAAGAAAATTATTGAAATGTCAGAAATGGAATTCAGAATATGGATGGAAAATAAGATGAATGGGTTTGGCGAGAAAGTTGAGAACCAACACAAAGAAGTAAAAAAAAATATTCAGAACATAAATGAATACAATGAAAAAGTCACTAAAGAGGTAGACGACATAAGAAAAGATATAACAAAATTTAAAGAAATGGAAGAGTCATTTAGGGAATTTCAAAATATAGCAGAAAGATTCAACAACAGGCTAGACCAAGCAGGAGAAATAATTTCAGAGCTTGAAGACAAGGCTTATGAACTAATCCAGTCAGTCAAAGATGCAGACAAAAGAATAAAGAAGAATGAACAACCACTCAGAGAAATATGGGACTATGTGAAACTAGCAAGCATAAGAATTATAGGTATCCCTGAGGGAGAAGAAGAAAAAGCAAAAAACATGGAAAATAAAAAAAAAAAAACATGGAAAATCTATTTGAGGGAATTATTGAGGAAAACTTCCTTGGTATAACCAGAGATTCAGATATCAAGATATAAGACATTCATTGAACACTGGGAAGATTTATAGCAAATAGAACATCTCCAAGACACTAGGCCATCAACCCGACCAAAGTCAAAATGAAGAAGGAAATTCTACAAGCTACAAGACTAAAGTAACAACTAACCTTCAAAGGAAAACCCATCATGCTAATAGCAGACTTCTCAGCAAAGACCTTACAAGCCAGAAGTGATTGGGACTCCATTCTTAGTCTTCTTAAACAGAAAAACTGCCAGCCAACAATTTTTTTATCCTGAAAAACTAAGTTTCATAAATGATAGAGAAATAAAGACTTTCCCAGACAAGCAAACACTAAGAGAATTTGTCACTACTAGATCTGCCCCAAAGGAAATGCTCAAAAATGTATATACATGGAACAGAAAAATAGAGACCCACCAGTGTAAACACACCTGAAAGTTAAAGCTCAAAACTCTTATATATCAATAGCACAAGAGGTAAAACAAAACAACAAGGTATCACTTAACATCATGAACAGAATAGTATACCACATATCAAGAGTAATACTGAATGTGAATGGTCTTAAAAGACATGGACTGGCTGAATGGATGAAAAAAAAAAACACGATCCAAGTATATGCTGTCCCCCAAAAAACCCATATAATTTGCAAGGACTCTCACAGACTCAAGGTAAATGGATGAAAAAAATTATTCCACGCAAATGGAAACCCAAAGGAAGCAGGTATAAACATTCTCATATCAGATAAAATGGACTTGAAATCAACAATGGTAAAAAAAGACAAAGATGCTCACTATATAATGATAAAGGGAGCAATTTAGCAAGAAGACAAAACAATACTAAATATATATGCATCTAACACAGGAGGTCCCAAAGTCATAAAACAAATTCTACTAGATCTAAGCAAAGAAATAAACAGTAGCATCATAATAACCAGGGACTTCAACACCTCACTGACAGAACTGGACAGATCATTGAGTCAGAAAATTGGTAAAGAAACATTGAACTTAAATGGGACTGTAGAACAAATGGGCCTAACAGACATTTACAGAACATTCTGCCCCAAAACTAAAGAATATACATTCTTTTCATCAGCACATGGGACATTTTCCAAGATTGATCATATCTTATACCACAAAACAAGTCTCAGAAAATTCAGAAAAATTGAAATCATACCACATATCTTCTCAGACCACAGTGGAATAAAACTAGAAACAAATTCCAAGAGAAACTCTCAGATCTATACAAAGTCATGGAAATTAAACAATCTGTTGCTGAACGATCCTTGGGTCAATGAAGAAATTAAGACGGAAATTGAAAGATTCATTGAACTGAATGATAAAGGAGAACAAGCTGTCAAAATCTATGGGATACAGAAAAAGCAGTGCTAAGGGAAAATTTATAGCCTTAAATGTTGTATCAAAAAGATAAAAGGCTGAGCATGGTGGCTCATGTCTGTAATCCTACCCCTTTGTGAGGCTGAGGTGGGAGGATTGCTTGAGCACAAGAGTTTGAGACCAGCCTGGGCAATAGAGTGATACTCTGTCTCAAAAAAAAGAAAACAAAAAAACAAAACAGAAATATCACAAATTAACAAACTAATGTCACATGTCAAGGAACTAGAAAAAGAAGAACAAACCCAAAGCCATCAGAAGGAAAGAAATAACAAAGCTCAGAGCAGAACTAAATAAAATGGAAGCTAAAAAAAAAAAATCAACAAAAGAAAATGGTTCTTCGAAAAGATAAACAATGTCAATAGACTACTTGTCAGATTAACCAGAAACAGAAGAGAAGGACTCAAATAAGCTCAATCAAAAATGCAAAAGGATACCATAGAAATACAAAAGATCATCTGTGAATACTATGAAAATCTCTATGCACAAAATCTAGAAAACACAGCGGAAATGGATAAATTCCTGGAAACACACAATGTCCCAAGCTTGAACCATGAAGAATAGAAATCCTAAACAGATCAACAACAAGCAGTAAGATTTAAGCAGTAATAAGAAATCTCCCAAAAAAACAAAAGTCCTGGACCAGACAGATTTGCAGCTGAATTCTACCAGACCTACGAAGAAGAACTGCTACCTATCATATAGAAATTATTCCATAAATCAAGAAGGAAGGAATCCTCCCTAACTCATCCTACAAAACCAGCATCACCTTGATACCAAAGCCAGGAAAGGACACAATAAAAAAAGAAAACTACAGACCAATATCCCTTCTGAACACAGATGCCAAAATCCTCAGTAAAATACTAGCAAACTGAATTCAACAGCACATCAAAAATATACTTTATCATGATGAAGCAGGTTTCATCCCAGGTATGCAAGGCTGTTTCAACATATGCAAATTAATAAATGTGATTCACCACATAAACAGAAGCAAAAACAAAGATCATCTCCACAGATACAGAAAAAGCATTCAATAAAATCGAGTACCCTTTCATGATAAGAATCCTTCCAGGCGTAGAAGGAACATACCTCAAAATTGTAAAGGCCATTTATGACAAACCCACAACCAACATCATACTGAATGGGCAAAAGTTGAAAGCATTCCCCTTAAGAACTGGAACAAGACTAGAGTGCCTACTGTCAATGTTTCTATTCAACATAGTACTGGAAGTCCTAGCCAGAGCAGGCAGGCAAGAGAAAGAAATAAAGGGTATCCAAATAGGGAAATACAAGGTCAAACTCTCTCTGTTTGCTAATAATATAATCTTGTATCTATAAAACCTTAAAGATGCCACCAAAAGACTCCTAGAATTGATAAATAAATTCATCAAAGTCTCAGGTTACAGAATCAATGTACACAGATCCGTAACATTTCTATATATAATAACAGTCAAGCTGAGGGTCAAATCAAGGACTCAATATCATTTATGATAGCTACAAAGAAAATAAAATACTGATGAATATACTTAACCAAGGAGGTGAAAGTTCTTTACAAGGGGAACTACAAACCGCTAATAACATCTCCTACCATGCCTGCTCTCACTTTCTCTGCCTCAGCCATCATGGCTTGCCCTGGGTCCTTGTTCCTACCAAATTCCTGCCTGCTAGGGCATTTGCAAGTGCTTTTCCTTCTTTTTGGGAAGCTGAATTTTCCCTTGCTGGACTACCTAACTTTCATCTAGTTTCAGATGTGGAATAAATTTTCACTTCATCAAGGAAATATTGGTGCTTTGACTAGATCAAATGGGTCTTTTATATGCTCTCATAGCTCTGTGCATTTTTCTATTCCAAATTTTGTCAACAAACTTTATATTTGTTTGATTATTTTATTAACTTGTCTCCTCCATGAGGACAGGATCTCTGTGTAATCTTACTCAGTATTATATCTCCTGCACTCAGCAAGTGCCTATTACTTGATAATGTTTATTGAATGGATAAATTGTTGAATGAAAGAATGAGTGGAGGGGTTGAATCACATTATTGCTAATGATCTTCTGAGCACTGAAAACTCTAACCAAGAAATTGATTTTTTTAAATGCATGTGATTTTTGTTACTGTGTCATTTTTCACACTTTATTCCTCTGATTTTGAATATTTTCTGTGGTAAAAATTCTCCTTTTCTGTCTCCAGCTCAAGTCTCACTTCTTTGAATAAGACTCCTTCACCACTAGAACCAATCATTGCCTTTTTCAGGGACTATGAACTATATCATTATTATGTATTGAATTGTGTCCAACCAAAAATTTATATGTAGAAGTCCTAAACTCCAGTACTTACGAATGTGAATTTATTTGGAAATAGGGACTTGCAGATTTAATAAAATTAATATGTGTAATTTGAGACCATTAATTACTACCCAATGTGGCTGGCATCCTTATAAGGTGAGTGAGATTTGGACATAGACTACAGACACATGGGAATAATGCATTTAAAGAGTAGATTGCTAAAATGACCCAAGAAGTTAACAACTTATTAACACCTCTACTGTCCTAAGATATTTAAAATAGAGGTCTTATTTTAATACATAAAAATTGGTCCAATATAACAATTGTATGAGTAATGGTGCTAGTTGGAATCTGTTAAATTTTAAGTCTTGTATTTCAATACTATCTCAATCATTTTCTAAAATGGAAAAGAGTACATTTTTATTATTTCCTGTTTTTATTTTTCCTTTTTTAATTTTAAGAAGTGTAAAAAATACAAAGACAGAAAATTGAGTTAATTATTCAAAATTAACTCTTTTAAATATTTTATTATAGTTGCTTCAAGTTTCTTTAAAGTAAAAATCTTACAGATAATGTCCCTTTTGTTTCTCATCCTGAAGACTAACAAAGTATATTCTTAAATACATAAGTGTCTTATATTGTACATATTATCCTACAATTTGCCTTTTTTACTAAAAATCATATTTTTGAAGTCTACCCACTTTGAGGTATAGAAATCGAGTTCATTTCTATAATTATTGTATAGTGTTACTACCTTTGGCTTACCCTATTCCTCTATTGATGATATATAGGTTATTTCTAATATTTTTCTGTTAAAAATAATGCTGTAATAAACATTTTCCATAGGTTATCGACTGAGAAGCAGGGCTTCCAGTACACTGGAAATATATACCAGAGCTGTGCAGAAAGTATCCAGCCATTGTATCCATGTATCCATTGTATCCATGGCTGGATACTTTCAGAATGGTCCTCATATTTTCAATCATACTAGATTTGGAGGGATTATCCTGTATGTTGTTCTATTTACTTCCATTCCCACCAGCATGAGTTCTTTTCCCCACATACCCTCATCTAAACTTGGTATTATCAGACTTAATAATTTTAACTAGTTTTATGAGTGTGTGAAATAATATCTCACTGTAAGTGTGTATGTGTAAATATTTTTTAGCATATTTTGGGAATTAATCTTTTGTATTCTGTATATTTTATAAATATGGCCTCCTGGTCAATAGCTTCCCTTTTACCCTTTACCTTTAAATATGCTTTTTTTTAAATTTGAAATTAAATGAACAAAAATGTAATCCGTTCTTTCTCAATGGTGTATAATTTTTGCATCTTGTATCAGAAATTCTTTTTTATCTGAAGGCCATAAAGTTATTTTCTATGTTTCTTTTAACTTCCTATATAGGTTTACCACACATGTAGAATTTAACTTTCTTTTCTACATTAGGTCTTACTTCATTTTTCCTGCTTTCTCTCAAAATTTTGTCTACACCCTAAACCTTACAAAGACATCCAGCTTGTTTCTATCAAAAATGAATAAATGTTTTTTCCCCACTTGAAATAGCAGGAGGGATTTCGAAACAATGTCCTAAGTCCCATTTTTCCTAGTACACTTTGTAATTCCTTCAAAAAACCGGGGAGATGTGTTATTAAATCTATTTTTTAGATGGCTTTAATATTTTAAGTGGCTCAATCGGGTGCCTCACCTTCTCACGCCCCACTGTGCTGTATCATGTGCTTCCTGGTAACACACCCCTGCCTCTTCACAGCTGCAGATACTGCTCTTATTATGAAGCCAGAATACCTTCCTTTAGTTGATTTGCCTGAAGTTTCCCTGGCTACAGTAATGGAATAGATGGTTGTTTGATGGAGTCATATGTCAGAATGGTCAATACTGGGGCCTAGGTTGGCTCAAAACTACCGAGAAAGAAAACAGCATTAGGTGCCATCCACCTATCTTGAAGAGGGACTCCACAGACTTCAGGAGTCACACATTTTCCTTTACTGAACTTATCATTTTGACACACTAAAACAATTGCTATTCATGCAATAGCTATTTCTTCCTTTTCTCTAATATTCTATATACCTCTCTCCATTTTGTGTATGATATTTTTCTCTTAGAAGGCATTTGAAATGCTTTTATAGTCATTATGAGTCCTCTAGCTTAAATGCACAATTTATTTTTCAATATCAGAACCTAATTTTTATTTCAATAAAATTATTTTTATTTGCAGAAGTATTAGAGGGTTGTTTCCAAGTTCCAAGGGCTTACGTGTTACTGAGATATTATGGCACATGTGGCCCTGTATCCAAGTGTAAATCCTTAAAGACCTACCTTTTTCTATTTAGTCCTTAGTCATCCAGTTATACAATCCTTCTTGAGGCAACCCGTATTTTTATCCTCAAGGCTCCTTCAAGGTTGTTGGCATCTCTGGTCTATGCCAGAGCCAGGCTTAAGGCATGGACAGCATTCTGCAGCTTTTGCTCCATGATGGGGCAATGGGAACTCTCCATGTCTCTCCAGAACTTGGTCTGCCTGGACCCATTACACAGATGTTTGTTACATTCACTGATAGTTTGCTGCCTTCCTCAGCTCACACTCTGAGCATCCTTCTGTGGAATCACACCACAGGGCCCCTCTCTCAAAGACCCTGCAGCTTCTCTTTTTCATTACTTCCATACAACCTCTTCTCCCCACCACCCAGGAGATCCTTTTTCTAGTCTGAGTGGGAATGGACATGAAACATCACTTTCTTTCCTTTGCTTTTCCTATACATTATATTCTAAATCCTTAATATTTCTCCAAAGGAATTTAAACTTTTGGAACACAAAAGGCAGAGACTGGTAGGCTCCTTCCGCTTTGTGTCCTGACACATCCGTTCATTGAAGCGATGAATACAGAGCCAAGGATTTGCCTGCATAAAGCAACATATAGGGAAAAATGCCTGGAAAAAAAATTTGAAAAAAGGAAAACATCAGTTAATTTCTTTAAAATATTATCCTGCCATGCTTGCATGTTATAATTTTAGTCTTGCTCGCTTTGATTTCTATACTTTCAAATTACTACTATAATTTGGTATATTTATGTTTGCCTCTGATGATTCAATTTAGTAGGAGTAATACTAAAAGTTCTCATTTCTTTTCAATCAGTCTAAGTTCTTGCTGGCTGTTGGCTGCCAGACCTGTACCCATTAAAATCCACATTTATTAATGCTCATGGTTCATGGTCTGCTTTGAGCCTTTCTAATCACACTGTCCTTCCTGTCTTAGTTTTCTTTTAAATCAGACTTTAAAACATGTCTCCATTTCCTACCATCAATCATTAGTTAAGCCTTGATTTGTTAAAACCTCTGTCTAAAGCATTATGTTAGTCAAATGATTAGACTTCAGGTCCATGTCTCTCATCATTAGCCAGAGTTTTTGCATCTGATCCCCACAGTGATTCAAGTGAAGAATTGTTTTCCATAAGCTGTCATGGAGAAGGAGGTCATTATGACAAAAGACTTCTGCCTAATTTATATAGTGAGGCAAGCTCACTAATTGTGGCGTCAGAGCACTGACCGGTTACCAATTGATTTCTATCAGTGTCGTGTGAGATGATAAATTTTAATCAGAGCTTTTTGGTCTCTATTAGTCTGGCTTTCCTTTTATAATGGATTTCTCTCATTCATGCTTTCCCTAGTCTGCATTTTTATGACTGTGATGTGCTTTGATTTACTTCATTCAAAGTATGATGCTCTGGCTTCAATTACTCCATTTGACTTTAAATAGACATTGCTACAAGTCGTACTGATACAAAGAACATCTGGTGTCAATAAATTGCAGCAGGAGGTGCCATTTGGGAAAGAACCCAAGGACTAAACACATCTCTGGGCACATCCATCAGGACATGAACACACACATGGCATTCTGCCACTTATCTTCTTACATGATATCAGAGCAGAGCTCCAGAAGTTTAGGTCAGCATGGCATCGTTGTGATTTTCATTGCAACATTTGACTCACTGACCGAAAGCTCCAGACACAAAACATTCTGTTCAGTTGATAACATCTTTGAAGACGACTTTTGCTAAACAGGAAAGGCACAGAGAGCAAGGGGACATTTTTTTTCTATGTCATGTAACAGAGTGTTTAATGAAGGACGTTGTAAAGAAGTCAGAATAAAGAACTCTATCCTTCACAGTCCCCTCCCTGCCAACATGCACCAAATCCAAAGTACTGAAGTTTCTACAGGGAAATATATTTACTCCCTGCCATTTCTGGGTCAATTCCAGCCCAGAAATTTTAACAATTGCTTTAGACTACCAGATTCAGATAGTAGAATACACAATGATTTAAATCAGGAGAAACCTTTGCCTGACTGTAAGCCTGGAAAAACAAACTTTCTTTAATTGCAAAAGTATATTTAACACAGAAATAATTTAACAAAGATGTAATTGACATTTAGATTTTATTCTGTATACAAGAGCTCTGAATCAAATTTGTGTACTGTTAATCTGATCTTGACAAAGAAGGGTGCCCCTCTTTATAGGTTGTATTTAAATGATCTTAATTAAAGTTATTTATGGATTACAGAACTGGGAAGCAGACTTCTGTTTTTCACATTATCAAAGTATTTTGGAACTCAGCTTTCTCAGGGATGAGAAGCAGGAACCCAACTTGCCCAGACTCCACTGCTTGTTTCTGCCTGGCTTCCTGGACTTTCTTCCTGTGCTAGGGAAGCAGCTGACCACAGATGTCACATCCTTCCAGCTTAACAAGCTCTGTAGAAAGAGAGCTTGCTCTTCCCCAGGGTCCACCTATCAGTCATGCAGAAGGACCCCAATTGGCCCTGTTTTGTGATGTTCTCATCCTTGAATCAATCACAGCTGCCAGAAAGAAAGGGCACATCATGGTCTAAGAACTAATTTTCTAGTGAGGAGAGCAGGTTCTGTTCCTAGGAGGAGGGAGATGAGAAAGCTTACTAGGCAAAAAATAAACAAACACACACACCCAAACAAACAAACAAATAAAAACAATGGGTACCACCATCCATTACACTTAGTAAACCAATTCTGGATAAGGATTTTGAGAACGGGTCTGAGAAAGGCATGAATTTCAGACTAGAGACACTTCCCTTGTTGTTTCTGCCCAGAGTTGAGGTAAGACAGACTGTCATGTCTGTCTTAAGGCAAGAGGAAACAGACATCTTTCCTGCATTTGGGGGGAGAATGTAACAGCAGTAAGAGGGAATGTTCTCTGGGATGCAAATATCAGAAAAGAGTTAGACTAGGTCAGTCCTCTCCTGAGTATGTCCTCACAAAATGATAAGGGGTAGCGTTAAGTGAATAAAAGGGAGATTAGGTTACACAACATTAGAAAGCTTTCCTTATCAAAAGTTTTCGCCGGGCACGGTGGCTCACGCCTGTAATCCTAGCTCTCTGGGAGGCTGAGACGGGCGGATTGTTTGAGCTCAGGAGTTCAAAACCAGCCTGAGCAAGAGCGAGACCCCTTCTCTACCAAAATTAGAAAGAAATTAATTGGACAACTAAAAATATATAGAAAAAATTAGCCGGGCATGGTGGCGCATGCCTGTAGTCCCAGCTACTCGGGAGGCTGAGGCAGGAGGATCTCTTGAGCCCAGGAGTTTGAGGTTGCTGTGAGCTAGGCTGACGCCATGGCACTCACTCTAGCCCGGGCAATACAGTGAGAGTCTGTCTCAAAAAAAAAAAAAAAAAAAAAAAGTTTTCACAGAACCTCTAATACAACAGAACGCTTTGGAGTATTTCAGAGGACAATACGGCATGCTGAATTTCTCAAACATATTTAGGTAGAGAACTCTTTTTGTTTGTATCCATTAAAGAAAATGAAAGATTAGATGATTTCTTAATACATTGATTATCCTGCTATTGTCTCAATTTTATGAATTTAAGAAAGCAATATAAAGCTGGGATTCCAAATCCAGGGCTTCTGTTAATATGTTGGGTGTCTATGGGGTCATAAAGCCCAGTCACAAATTCAGGAAGTTTTTTATACCTGCTGATATTCCTTCCCTGCGATCACCACCAGATCTTGTAAGGAGGGTCATTGGAATTATGTCATTTGTGTCACCTTAATATGATGTACCCAGCCCAATGAAATGCAAAAAATAATACTAATAATAATGCCATGAAAAGTATTGTAGCATCTGCTATATTAAAAAAAACTTAATTTAATAAGTCATTAAATTTCAGGATTCAAAATCCAGTGCCTAGAACATCTACAAAGTTTTTCAGGAGCAGGTTCTTAAGGTGTCTGTAAAGTATATTCTTTGATACAAAAGCTTAAGGAAATGAGGAATAGATAACTAGCCCTAACTTCTTCTGCATCCCTGATTCTGCGTCAACTCCATCTTGTGCCAGAACCTCCTGGAATCTTCTACATTGACTCAGAAAATTTGGTACACACATCTAAAATTCTTTGCATTGAAGTAAAGAATGCATAAAAGAAATAAAAATTTACGTTTCTACCCCGACTTCTCTAAGCAGAAACCAGCCATTTCACTGTCCTTGTCTAATGATTATCACTTTATTTTAAATCAAAAAGTAATACCAGGGCAGAGTGTTTTTGTCAGCTACTTTCAACCTGTTTGAACTAGTTCTGTGACTTTTAAAGCAATTCTGTTTGTGATAGTTTTGTTTTTTACCATTCATTTTGCTTTCTTTTCTCTACATAGAATGAGGTTATTTGATGAAACGGAAGAGTTTGGTTGAAGTCATATTTGGAGGGGAAGTTTGAGAGAGCACAACAGACTCATCCTTCAAAAGTTGATGTCCAAGGCAGGGAAGGTTTCAACAACCTAGAAAAGGCACAGAGAGTCTCCATATTAGAATTTCATTTTCCTTCTCTTTACAGATCAGATTCGTAAACACAACACAAATTTGATCTACTCAGGGAAAACAATTGAGTTAGCTTTTCTAGAATCAATATGTTTTTGAGTTTTGGGTTGCCTCAATCTTGTTAAAATGCCTTTGCTAGTAAGTATATGTCACTGAATAAGAGTTAATTTCTGAGAATCACTGATAAGTTTTCAGGAATTGATGCATGCTTTCATATCTACCACTCATGTTTTCAAAGCTCACGTCTGGACAGTATGTTCAATTTAAAAGTTGGATTCCATTTATATGAAAATAATGCAGGGTTTATAGTATGAAGATCTAGAATTACACTCATTGTCATTTTTTATCTATCTTGTCTTGGACTAGATATTTCACCTCCCTGAATCTCAGGTTCTTCATTTGTAAGCTGAAGTGATCATAATAACTTTTATTCCACCCACTTGCAAAAATGTTCTCATAATCAATGAGATAACATTTGTGATAGTTTGTATATTTTGAGATCTGTCACAAAGTTTTGTGTAAGGTATAAGGTCTACGATGATGAATGAGAGACCCCTGAGCATATGGACTGTACAGATAAGCAATCATATTACAGTCTGTTAGCATAAATGCAGGAGGGTTATCTAGCAACCACAGTACATTTGGATAAATGTGGGAAGGGCATATAATACAGTCTTAGAGAAGCAGAGAACACTTCTGGGAGGTGATGACACCTCCTATGTAAATTGAAAGATATTTAGGCAAATGAATTGGCAACATTTTTCAGACGGAAAATATGTAAAGATCAGGAGAGGAGAGAGAACACGGAATATGTAGAGAATAAAAAATAATTCAATTTGTTTGGAACATTAAGTTTGGGGAATTGGGACCAGAGAATGGCAAGAATGAAATGAGAGGGGTAAACGAAGGTCAGATGATTTTAAACCACGAATAGGAGTTGGGGCTTTAACCTGACAGCAATAGGGAGTCTAAATAAAATTTATTTTCAAAGTTTTAAATGGGATATTGCATAAGCTATTTTACAAATGTTGATTATTATTGGGATTTTGTTAATTACTTCAGTGATGGTATTCAGATAGCAACTCTATCTGGCTTAATCTACAAACTTAAGAGAAAGTTTTGAGGCAGTGTCTTAACATTGCTAACAATCCACATAGCACCTGCCCCTTTTGATGCCTCTCTTCTTTCTTACTTCAGTGTTGAACACACATTTCTAATAAACTTTGCGTGCTTTTAAAGAAATGTGGGGAAATAGTGGAAAAGCTAAAATAATTAGAAAATAAACAAAAAAATGCAGTTATGTCTAGAGTTTTAGCTGAACTATGTTTGGTGATTCCTCCAACATTTCCCATAAAAGGTTAATTCTATTGGTATTAATGAGTTTATAAAGCATCATACTTATCATGGGGTGACACGACAATCAATGCTCCGTCAAAAAATAGAAATAATTTTCCCGGAAATGATCTGTCTGACTTTAAACATCACGACTTAACTGGAGGAACCATGATTAGAAGTAAATCCTTTACCGTGTTTTGATTTTATTGTGTGCCCTTAGCCTGCATGAACTAATGGCATTATCTTGCCTTGCTGCTGGAATCCTCATCATTTGCTGATGATGTTCTTTAGATTAAAAGAGCTGTCCCTATTAACTTGAGGAAAAGAGCTGCCCCTGTTACCATTGCTTCTTGGACACATATGGAAACACTTCAGCAGATTGCCCAATTGCTCCTTCTTCCTTGCTTTTGCAATAGTCAGCTGTTTAACTTACATTCCAGCCATGAGGTAGTAATGAAAAGGGAGGGCCAGGGCATAATTTTATAAAATATAGTTCCTCATTAATTTCTGCTTTTGAGATAGAGATTTTCAAATATCAATAACTCGTGTTCCCTTATAGCTTTAAACAGTGCATTTAAACCTGCACATAAGTAAAATGGAGATATTTTCTTCCAAAATATGTGGCTATCTAAATACCTAACTATGGGAAAAGAGTTGTTAATAAGATTTATGAGGAAAGCACCATATCACAATGGAAAGAAAGGTGGAAATAAGAGAATGTATATTAATGAAATGACCCAGGAAAGGATAGAAGGAGAGAGAGAGGAGAGGAGAAGGGCTGGAGTGATGTATGTGAGAAAGCAGGTGACGTCTAGACCACAAGTAGAGGAACTGACTTGGGACAGGAGTGTGAGCAGTTAATCTTCAGGGATAAGAGGCAAGAAGGCAGAGTATATGTGTACGGATGTTGGAAAGTAGATAGTTTTAGATGTGGAAACTTGTGGAAGTTATCTTTCTGAATGCTTCTGTTTTATTAAGAAAATAAGTCATGAGTTGAGAGTGAGAATGGAAGAGAAGGTATTACAGCTTTAAGGAAACAGAAGGCTTGAAATCATTATCTAGGAACCCGGAAATGTGAATGGAGTGGGGAAATAAATTATGGTTACCTGACATCATCAGTAGGCAACTTGGGATTTGTAGTAGCTGAAGTTCAAGTGTTTATCAAGTTTGTGTTTTTCTCCACCCGTATTCAGTTGCATGGACACTGGACAGAATAGCTAGGCAATTTAACCATAGGTGGGGTTTTGTCCACTAAGTAAAAATCTTCAAGAGATGGAGAAGGGAATTGAGATGTAGGCAAAGAAGATATAATAATAATGAATCATAAAATTTAATGGACAAGTGGTAGTATCAAAAATATTAGGCACTGGTGGAGCAAAAGGATCGATGAAGTTAGGTACTAAATGAAGTAACCTGGCCACTGGTAGTTGGAGAGTAAGACACTTGAAATAGAGAACATTGCCAGTGATTGGTAAAGACAAGAGCAGGGGTACGACCAAGAGGGATAACTGGAAGAAAGGCAGTCAAGGAAATGAGACCAGGCTTTCAGTTGAATCAGGTAAATATACAGTCAGCCCTCATATCCATGGGTCCTACCTCTGTGGATACAACCAATCCTGAATCCAAAATGTTAAAAACCAAATTGCATCTGTACTAAACATGTAAAGACTTTGTTGTCATTATTTCCTAAATAATACAGCATAACAACTATTTATATAGCATTTACATTGTATTACATATTATAAGTAATCTAGAGATGATTTTTTTTTTCAACACAGGCTCTACTCATAGAGATGATTTAAAGTATGCGGAAGGATGTGCATAGGATATATGCAAATACTACACCATTTTATATTACAGACCCCGTGGATTTTGAGCACTCGTGGATTTTGGTATTCATGGGAGGTGCTGGAACCAATCCCCCTTGGATACCAAAGGATGACTGTATATGAAAATCACCCCAAATTAGATGGAAGTAATGTCTGGGAGAGATGCAATAAACAAGAAGCTAAGATCTTCCATGAACGAGCAGTGTGTCCAAGAAGTCAGTGAAAACATTTCAGCTATTGATAGAAAACAAGCTCAGTTTGCCACTTTCATATATCTGTGTCTGCCTTAAGACAAGCCAATTGCGATTTTTAATTTTTTCTTTTGTCAGGGGGATTATTATGAGGTGTTGCAATGTAGGCAGAAAAAACAAAAATGTGTACAATGCCATGTTTTTGAACAGTTATTTGCTGAGAATGTCCTACTTAGAAACTGAAATAATTATCTCAAAAGTACTAAAAATTATGTCATAAAGATTCTCATCTTTTATTTATTCCAAAAAAATGAAATTAGAAATTATTTAGTCAAATGTACCTTTAAAAATAGACTTTATTTTTAAGAGCAGTTTTAAGTTCACAGCAATATTGAGCAGGAGGTAGAGAGATTTTTCATACACTCTCTGTCTGCACACATACGTAGCTTTTCCCATTATCAATATTTCTCATCAGAGAAATACAGTTGATGAACTTACATTGGCACATGATTATGATTATTACCCAACCAATGTCCATAATGTACATTAGGGTTTATTCTAACGTAAACTCTAGGTTTCATTCTATAGGTTTGGACAAATGCATCATGTATACACCACTATAATATCACACAGAATAGTTTCATTGTCCTGAAATCCTTGTACCCCATCTGTTCATCCCTTCCTCCTCACATCCACTGGCAACCACTGATTTTTCTACTGTCTCCATAATTTTCCAGAATGTCATATATTTGAAATAATACAGTATGTATCCTTTTCAGATTTGTTTCTTTCACTCAGTAATATGCATTTAAGCTTCCTCCATGTCTTTTCATAGTTTGGTATCTCATTTCCTTTTAGTGCTGGACTTTTCAAAGTGTCTGGTGTATAATTTTTTTTGTTTTTAAGTCCTCCTGATAGTTATGTACGTACTTAGTAAATATAGCAAAGTCGAATTTACAGATTGAATATTTCCGCAAAAGTTTAAAAAATGTTATTTTTTCCCCCATTTAAGTTTTCTTCAATTCAAAATTGAAATTTAAGATAACATTCGGAAATGCAGGGTATATGTTAAGTTCTATTATCAGTCTCAGATAATTTTATGCTCTTCATTTAGGTGAACAATTTTTCTATTACAGTGTTTCATTAATCAATAAGCCCAACTTCATTCTATATTATGTCTTAAATGGGCCATATTACTAAAAGAGAGATGAAAGCAATGTATGTTTTCTTCAACTGGTAATCAATTGATTATTAAATCTTCAAAAGCTTTTTAAAAAGTTTTCAGAAAATCATGAATTGAATTATTAACTTAATAAATGTGTTACTTGTCCACTAAAATTTTGTGAAACCTAAACTGAGCATGCCATTGAATGCTGAGCTAAAACACATATGAAGCCAGTCTTTTCACAAAACAAATTAAGTCTCAGGATGGACTTTTTTTCATCACGATAATCTGGAGAGGCTGCAGAGTGAGGCATTTAAGAGCCTGTTTCTAGAATCAGGAAGCCTGGCTGCAAGACCTTGCTCTGCTACTTGTTAGATTTACCTTAGGCATGTGACTCAAATTCTCTTTCCCATGTTGAAGCCCTAATTCTTAATGTGATGGTATTAGGGATTGGGATCTTTGGGAAGTAATTAGGTTTAGATGAGGTTGTGAGGGTGGACCCTTCATGATGGGATTAATGCCCTTATGACAGAAAGAGAAACTTGAGATATCTCTCTTCATACGTGCAGCACGGAAGGCCATGTAAGGACTTAACCAGGAAGAGGCCCCTCACCAAGAAACCAACCATGCTGACATCCTGATCTCAGAATTCTAGACTTCAGAACTGCAAGAAATAAATATTTATTTTTTAAATATTTATTTTTAAATATTTATTTTTTATTTTTCAGTCTATGATATTTCATTATGGCAGCCTGAGCTGAAACAGCTACTCAGTGATATATTATACACACAGTGATTTTGTTAATAGGGCAATATTTTGATGGGCGTGGCAATGCTAGAAATTGTTAGGGCCCTACGTCCCCTTAGTTAGTGATGTTTGAATTCCTAGATAGGTATTCACTCTGAAGACAGGCCTCATGGGCTACAAATTTTGATTGCCAGGGTGTTTACATTGAAGAATTATTATCAATTTGACATGAAAGTAGTGGACAACATGTTTGAGGTCATCAAAAAAATGATTTATAAAGCCTCCGTAATAAACATAGGCTAGAACTCTTTTACCAGTGGAAGCTGTCTTTTGCTAAAATATTGTTAATTTTTTCTCTCTTAGGAAAAACAGAATTACTGATGTCACAGTAAAATTTAAATAGGTAATCACTATTTAAGGATATATGTTGTTATTTAACAACACCTGTATTCCACATGAGACAATATGGTTGATAGAAAGAATAGTGACCCAGGAGGGAGAATCAGTGCCTGCCTTACTCAGCCACTGCGTACAGTGCGCCACTGACCTGCCACTTCACCTTCCTGGGACTGTCTGTTCATCCAGCAAATGAAGGGCACAGCACCTCAAAAATCCTGTCCCAGCGTTTTGTGATTCCCTTTTGTTAATGGCAGACATTAAAGCGTCTGTGTCATTTGTTTTTCCCTTACTGCCTGCTCTTAAGATGATTGAAGCATGAGAACATTTCATGTGTTTGTAGCCGGAATTGCTTGACCTTGTGCAGCCTTTGAGGATCTGGATCAAATTTTCAGTCACATAATATTCAGTTTTCCCTTCTCTCAGCCTTCTTTATTTCCCACCTCTTTCCATGATTTTTCAGTCTGTCCTAGTTTTACGAGGTTGTTAAAAAAAAATTCACTGTGGAAGATTAGGAGGAAATGATGAGGACTTCGGTTGCTGGGTAACTGCTCTTTAAACATGATTCAATGTTTAATAAGATTGTTTTATCTGGTTCCAGGGTCTTCCCAGAATTTCACTGTTGCTGATTTTGTGTTCTTTTAGGGAAAAAAAACAGGGAACTTAGAAGCTTTTTTTTCTAGGATGTTTCTCAAATTTATACTTTTCATTTTAAATTTTTGGTCCCTATCAAATATTTCAGCCTGATCAAGTCCTGTTCTTTTCTCTCTTGGTAGGAAGGGATTTCCCTAAGAAACATTTCAAATTATATATATATAATATATATATTATATATATTATATATTATAAAATGTACATATTCTCTCAAAGCAGTTGTAAAAACCAAATATAAAAAAAATTATACTCTTTACAGTCTATTTAAATAAGTTTCAAAACTCAGAAGCAAACCTTTTAACACAGTTTCTCCATTCCTGAATTTTTTATTTACATTATTTCTTTAAGTAGCTGGGAGTTCGTTGGTGAATGGTATTTTTGAAAGAAATTATGGGTGCTACACTTCCTGAGTTCTTTGAGCCTTAAGAACACCTGCCTGTTGCCTTTATAATTAGTGGCACCGCGGCTGGATATAATCCTTGGTTCACAATTACTTTACCTTGGAAATTTTGTGGCAATTGCTTAATTTTCTCCTGTCTTTAAATTTGCTTTGGGGAAGGCTGAGGCTAGACTGAATTTTTTCCTCTGGTAAGAAAGTATCTTTTTTGCTGCCACAATGCCTGAAAATATTGTCTGTAGCTTTGGTTTAAATAACCAGGAAATGTCTTGATGTTAATTGAACAGTACAAAATATTCTGATATATGGTATTGTAGAACTATCTAACGATTCAGAATTTATCTATTTTAGGGAAATTCTTCTGAATTATATCAATGAATATGTTTATCGGACTTTCTATATTTCAGTGGTTCTAATCATCTCTTCCTTCTTGCTCACTTGATAAGACTGTCCCACTCCTAACAGGGCCAAGCACAAATCCTAGGCACTGAATTAAACTATGTTCCCTAGACTTTTTATTGTCTGATGGACTCCCACTCAGAGGAACAATTTGCTCCCTCAAGCATCCTCAAATCCATTATAAAAATCGGAGGGTGCCCAGTCTCCCATCACCCTTACCCTCCAACAATCATAGCCTTGAGTCCACTAGGACAAATCTCATTGTCCCTTTTATTACTGTCTATGATTCCAGGAGAATTCATAGACTCCCAGATCATTCCATAACTATTTCATTTTGATCCCTAGAAGGGTATGTGTGAACTAATTTCTGGCCCCATGTTTGATTTGACTTGTTCCCATCTCCTGAAATGCTTCCATTTTGCTTTTCTCAAATTCATAGTCCATCCTCAGCAAAATTTTATCAGTACTCAAAACTCTTCCCTGAGTATTTGCTTTATGCTGATATTCTCAATAAACTTGGCTTTCATTTGATCTTTCTCCCCCTGCAGCTCTTTCAAGGGGTATTTGGTTTTTTTTTTTGTTTGGTTAGTTGGTTGTTTTTTTTTTTTTTTTTTTTCCTCAAAGTCCTTGAACCACAAATTTGCTTAAATCACTCTTCTGGGGGTATGTGATATGAGTGGGTCCAATGTAATTCCTAACTTGGGAACGCTCTCATCCCTTGACATAAACAGGCACCTTAGAGATTTATGATTTTGGTATTTCTTCACATGGCCTGCATTTCCTGTTTATGAGTTTGTGTGTTTTATTCCTGCTAGACCAATATGAGACATCTTTTTTCTGGGCTCACAAGCTGTGGGAACTCACTATGAAGTCATTCTGCCCACCCCTAAGGCTCCCACCCTCCTCACAAATCAAATCCCATCTGTTTTTCCAGTCTTGGGAAAACCAATCAATATGGTGTTTTTGTTTGTTTTTTTCTATTCCAGTCATCAAGATCCATGACCTCTTCAATGATCACATGATGGAGCCAATATTAGTTTAGGTCAGGCTATAAGCTCAAATACAGGGGTGAGGCAGGTGATATCGATGAGGAACCCAGTCTGGGTAAGAGAACATGTGGCTTGTGCAGAGCAGGCAGGCTCACAAAATGCTAGCTGATGCTTGCTTTGAATGTGGAACTTTTGATGCCAGAACTCTGATTTTTCGAGAGAAGTAGACGTTCCACATTTTTATATGAAATTTTAAGTATTGGCTTAAATTGTTTAAAACCCTGTGTGGAATACACAAACTGTGTTTGTAGCAGCCTTTTCATGTGACTTGCAGTTTAGGAGGACCTTGACCTCTTTCATAAGTCTCCTCTTTTTACCCCAAACTCTTTTTTAACTAGTATCATGCACAATCAAGACTTCCAATGCTATTCTCATGCTTATCTGTTTGTTCAGCTTGACTCTGAAGCACCTACTTCTGGTTTCCCATTGATTGTTTTACAAACATTTACATGCAATATATCTAAGTTTGAACTCAAGCTAAAATTGTTCTTATTTCATTAAGTAGAACCTTCATACACTCAGTTGCTCATATGGGAAAGGAGACAAACCCTAGAGCCCAAAGGAGGGACTAAGACATCTGCATTAAACCAGGATGCCTGAAACGAACATCTTCCATGTGTGACCTAGAAATTAAACATATAAATAAGCAAAAAAACAAAAATTCTAGAAATAAAAGTCTGCCCGAAGAATGTAAGATGACTTTTCTGTCTTGGCCTTGACTCTGGTGAAGGAGAGAAAAAAAATCTCCTCTGAGAATTATCACTGGAAGTTGTCCCTGACGTGAGTTTTAGGCAAGGATACACTCTATTGATAATGGCTCAAAAAAAGATGACGTTCCATTTGTTTTCAAGTGACCCTGGGATATAGTGTTAACACATGTTTTAGTGCTGAGTTCATGTCTCATGTTATTTTCTCTCTTTTTAAGTACATTGCATAATTTAAAATTTTAAAAATGAAAAGAGATAAAGAAAATGTTTTAAAAACTTTTCCAGTTGCAATTTTCTGGAAATAAAATGAGGGCAGAGTTATTAGAAGAGGTAATTATATTAAAAATGAGGACTAAAGAAAAAAAATGATTTGACTATAACTTACAAGAGAGTACCTTCATCATTTTGTTGAGTGAGAAGTGAAGTAGCCAGAAGCTCTCTGGGAGGTTGGGAAAAGTAAAAAATAGATGGCAGAGCATAAAGAATCAGATGTCCAAGGAACATTTTAGAATAGAATACAGTTGAATAATGACCAATATGAGATTGAATATTAGAAAAGTTAGACAAATACCTAGATTGCATAAAGTGAGCTGATTAAGCATTTTAAAATCAAGTGCAGAAGCATTCCATTTGTAAGAAAATGGCAGTTATTTCTGAGAATTCTTTAACATCACCAATATATCTGAAGATTGATTTATATGAAAAAGATTTACAGCTAATAGACCTATTAAGTGCTTAGGAAGCAGTTTTAAAGAACATTTAGTTTGAATTTCTTATATTAGAAATGACATCTAAAATATTCTTCCAATTATGCATAAATTCATGGAATTATTAATTGGAAATACATTTCCTCTTTAGCCTGATGAAAAAAATTAGATTAATATCATGTGTGAAAGACTGTGGACACTCTATTGCTAGATTCAATGCTCATTTCTTGGAAACATTCAAAATCTTTTTTTGAGTATTTAAAAAACTATGCAAATCTAAAATATTGTGTTTGTGAACAATAGCTACATTAAACTTATACATGTTTAAAAATAATACTATAATAAAGGGCAGCCTTATTGTTATTTATAATCAATGATAATTGAGAAACAAGTATTAAAACTATTTACTTGCTAGTTATATGCATGTGATCTACACTTATAACTTTGCGAAGTATAGAGTTTGACACTTCTATTTGTGTTTATATAGGACATGTGAGTATACTGGGGCTGTTTAGTGGCAGTTATGATACCTGCAATTACCATTGCAACCATAGAGGTAGGCACTGCATTGTAACCATCAGTTCCCAGGAAGCATAAACTTTGAGGGAAAGTTAAACCTTGCATTGCACAGAATGCTTAAATGCATACCGTGACATTTCCCCTTTAAAATCTCAGGATCCTATCATTTCTTCAAATTAATCCCAGTTACATGAAATAAAATAAAATAATTCTTTCAATAGATAGTGCAAGTAATTAAAAATGTACTTTTGAAAAGTCATAAGACACTTTAACAAGTTTACTCCAATCATAATTCTGGACCTTTTGCTGCAAAGATTCTTTATGACTTCCTTGGAAACTACTGTTTAGTTTCCCAATTTTTGCCCCTTTTAACGCTCAACTGTCAGTTGCATTCTAACTTCTCCTACCTTACTGACCTCAGTGCCCACCATTTCAACCAAGTCAGAATATGTCCTAGCTTAAAATTCTCAAATATTAATGAACATAGAATTACAATGGTATTTACTAGGAATGCAGGTTCCAGACCACCATCCTAATAGATGTTGATTTGGAATATCCTTTGGTGTAGGATGTAGGTGCTCCACAAACCACATTGGGACCCCTTTCATTCCTCTGTGTTAGCATATTAGTACTTAGCACTAGTGATTTCCGTTATCTGTCTTTTCTTCTCCCTAAAATAAGAACTAATAAAAAAGATCAAGGCTTTACCAAATGTTTCCACCATAAATTTGTGTGGTTAAACATATGTATTTTATAGTCAAACAGACGTAGGTCCAAGTCTTTGCCCTGTTATGTGCTAGTTATGTATTGGACAAATTATCAAACCACATTCAGCTGTAATTTCCTTATCTGTAACATGGGAATTCATTCATCATTGATTTATTCATCGATTGAATAGGTATTTTTGAATATGTACTGTGGTAAGTATTGGAACAGATCAATGAACAAGAGTGAAAGGTGCCTGCCTCCATGGGTCTTACAGTGTCATTAAACATTCATATTTAATGCATATAGTTGTTGAGTGGATTCAATGAAAACATAATAATAGCTAACACATATACCAGTATTTAAGCACCAGATAAGTCTTTTAAGTGCTCTACATTA
>NW_012152285.1:819336-823226 GCF_000956105.1 Propithecus coquereli | reverse complement strand
GAAAGAAATACTCCAATTCCTTGGCAAGGAGAACCTCTCCATCAGAATATTGATCTCAGTGCAGTAGCTGTTGTCCTCTTGCTGACCTTTTCATATTCTATCTTCATTAGCTCCTATCCTAAACGAAAATCCCCCCAACTCTGCTTTCTCCTCAATCTACTACTCTTTTTTACAAACTTCCTAAAGTGCTATTTATATTTTGTGCTTTTGCCTTAGTGGTAGTTATTCCTTTGCACCCAGACTTTCCACCAACTCCTGCATTCCTCTGTGTTGTGTATGGGCTCACCTTGCTTGAAACACTTGTCCTGCGTGCATTTTTTTCTTCCATTAATTCCAGGGATCAGCTAATTCATCTTCATAGTCCTTGTGACAGAAACTAACCTTGTCTTACATGTACAATATGGTGCTCAATAAATGTTTAATGAATGAAATTAAATTGCCGTATTGATTTTATGTTTTGAATTTTTGTCCAAATTATTATGTAATTCAAAGTATCTTATGCTACGTGATTTCAAAGCGCATTACAATGAGGATGGGTATAAACACAAGCCTATTTGAACTAAATAAAAAAATTGAAAAATGTATCCAAAACCTTTTAATTTTTTGAGGATTGAAGAGCTAGCCAATGTTTTCCAACTTTTAAAATCATATTTACATATTTTATACATCCTAAATTCATTATATTTTTCATTCTGTAAGGAGGTATATGTTTATTAACTTTTCAGCATAATGAAAATCATAAAACTCAGAGATTCTTCATTGGAAGTGATTTTGGTGAATTTTCAATCTCCCTCCCTCTTTTTTCCTGTAATAAGAGATTCAGGAAAGAAATTAACTTAAAAAAAATGAATACCCTTTTAATTTTAATTTAGTTTTATGTTTATTTTCACATTCTCTCTCTCTTTTTGTTCATTGAGATATAATTTACTCACAGTCAAATTCACCCTTTAAATGTACATTTTATGAATATTGACAAATTTATACAGTCATGTAACCACCACCACAACCAAGATAGAGAATATTTCTATCATCCCCCAAAATTCACTTATGCCCCACTTGTAGTCGATATGTCTTACTCCTCTCCCCAGCCTTTGGTAGACCTGATGTGAAAAAATAAATGCCTTTTTGTTTCTAAAGTACATTTGGAAAAATGTACTTATATTCACTTATGATGTAAGTATCCCTGGTAAATCAAAAATTGAGTAAATATACTTTTAATAACCTTAAAATGCACTCGCTAGCATTAAACTGTGAGAAGGATACTTCAGAGAATGGAGTTTATTCATTTATTATTATTTTTTGTAGAGATGGGATCTCAATGTATTGCCCAGGCTGGTCTTAAATCCCTGGATTCAAGTGATCCTCCCGCCTTGGCCTTCCAAAGTGCTGGTATTATAGGTGTGAGCTATTACTCCAGCCAAGAGAATGGAATTTAAATCAATAATATAAAATATAGCTGTTTTTGTGATTATGTAATGTAACATTAAGTTTATGGATGAGAAAGTGCTATTTTATGGCATCAGGTTCTGTGACTCACAGAGCAAGGAGGAAAGAAAAATCTTTTTCATGCCTAGGTGTCTTTCTCTCCTTCTTTTGGGCAGGGCTGGGGGCAATGAGTTAATTTAGGACCTGGTAATTTTTTTTTTCATCTAGTAAGAAGTTTTTACTTGGTCTAAAGTGATGTAGTGGTGATTAATAAATTAATATACCTGACAAATGAAAATAACAGGACATGCCAAATTGTACAAAAGAGTAAAGGAAAGAGCCATCTCTAAATTGAACTTACATTGAAGTCCAACCAAGGATATGCTTTGTCCTTTTAATGATGGTGGGAGGGGATGTCAACTGGAATTTTTGGATAATGGAATTAATTCTTGAGGAAGATATATTTTGAGATGGCATAGCTTTTTCATGCTCCCGTCTTTGGAAACTGGCTTATGCCCTGTGGAAGAAAAGAGATAACCATATTTATAGCACAAAGTCCATTTCCTCTGGACAAGACCAATGGGATTAGGGACAGAATTAATCCAATGTTTGATCAGTCACAAATCAAATTCTATTTTATCAAAATTGAAACTAAGAGAAATAGAAACTATACTCAGCAATGGTGAGAACGAGTAAACCAAAGTTCACACACTTGATTCAACTGTATTAGACGCCTTCAAATAGTCTACTTTTTAATCAATATTTTCCTATTTTGATTTATGTGAACAGATTTTTCTTGTTCTCCTTCTCTTATTGATGCTACTCAATCACCATGGTTTGCTCCAAATCCCAGTTTTTATATGTATATTTTGTCTTTAATTCTTTCTCTATAGTCTTGTCTTAGCTGAAGCAATCTTTTCTATTACAATTTCTATGTTGGTAAGTCTGTATCTCCTGTGCTAAACTTTCAGTAACTCTAGGTCTGCATTTTTCTGGCTTCTTAGGGACTATCTGTTTCTAGATTTCCCACAAGTTCTTCAAACTCACTGTGCTCCTAAAAGAAATCTTCTACTGTTCCTGTTAGGTGCTTAGTGCACAAATGTGTAACTGTATTAAACTATGATCATTCGTGGTGGGAAGAAAAATGGAATGTAGGCTTTGAATTGGACCTTCACGGATAAATACTGCTGGAAGAGATGAAAGAGGAAAAGAATCTTTCCAATGCAGAGAACATCATGAAATACAAAACCAGGTATAAGCATTATTTATTCCTAGGAGACTGAAACTGGCCTGTTGAAAACAGAAAGAGATGGTTGGAAATAAAGTTGGGTAGTTAGGGCAGAGCAAATTGTGGCAGAATTTGGAAGCAGAGAAGTTTGAATTTGATGTTTTTAAAAAATTGGTATTAATTTCTTTGGAGCAGAAGATACAATGGGCATTTGCTGGTTCCTCATCTGGCCTTCATTCTTTGCTCCGCTCTTCCTAACAGTTTTTAGAATTTCATCTTGGGTATCCATTAACGCAATGGAATCCATATGTCTAAACAGAAGATAACTTCACCCTTAGTTTTAGGGGTGAGCATGTGGCCTAAATCTCTCCAATCAGAATGAAACTCAGGAAACCTGTTCAAAAATATTTTCTTGTGGTATGTAGAATTGATACCACCCTACACTATAGCCAAGATGTAACTATGCTAGAAGCCAGTTGGAAAATAAAGCTGAGAAAAGTCTAGAATGA
This sequence comes from Propithecus coquereli, assembly GCF_000956105.1. Classification (NCBI taxonomy): domain Eukaryota; kingdom Metazoa; phylum Chordata; class Mammalia; order Primates; family Indriidae; genus Propithecus; species Propithecus coquereli. The sequence continues at coordinate 820,064 of NW_012152285.1, read as the reverse complement.
TCTTCATCTCCCAGCTAGAGAACATTTCTGAAAATTTTGAAGTATGAAAACTCCAAAAAAATATTTTTTGAAAAGATTAATGTAAAACTTCCTTTGCCACCATTCATTTACTAATAAATAATTTTATTTGGGAGGAACAAAAAGGATTGTGTATTAACTATTATGTCTTATTGAGGGGTAAAAACATACTAGGTATGATCTGACATGTTCAAGGAAGTGAATATATTGACTTAATGAATTGAATTTCTTTCAATGCTTTCGTAAACTTTAGTCTTAATGAAACTAAAAGGATAAAGGGTTTAACTCCATTTCTGTTTTCAAGTCTTTAGCTTTAATTTTATTTCCTTTCGTGTTAAACATTTACTCAAAGATTTCACAAAGCCTCTTACAATCAGTGCTATGCTGGAGTTGGCTCATAAAGACAATAAACTATATTAAAAACAAAGGTAATAAATGCTCAAAACTCAGCACTTCCTAATTATTACATACATTTTATTATGACCTATGCTCTTTAGGTTATTTTGTTACTATGTCTGTATGGTGGCAATAATACATAATCATGAGCTACTACTGAGTATCTCTTCTCAACTCTGTGTTCAGTGACATTGCATTAGCAGTTTGGAATGGTCAATTGTGAGAATATTTACATTTGCCTACATGGCTTAGTGTATTGTTTTCTTTACTATCTTAAGATCTCTTCTCAACTCTGTGTTCAGTGACATTGCATT
>NW_012152285.1:817772-819286 GCF_000956105.1 Propithecus coquereli | reverse complement strand
TAAACCATAAGGTAGATACTACTGTTATTTACATTTTATATATCATGGAATTGAGCCACAGAAAATTTTTTTATTCAAGGTCACTCAGTAAGTGGTAGATCTGGGATTTTTCACCCAAGTGGCCAGGATCAAGAATCAATTCCCTTAAGCTCTAACGTAATACTTCTTTTTCATAAGGCAATTAAACTAGCAAAATCATAATATACCTGTCAGATTTCTAAAGCTGTCAACCTAAAATACAGAATGTTTCAAAGCTAAAGTCTATAACTTGATCTGATACTAGCATAAGTAAAAAAGAATGTGTCAACAAGTAGAAATAGTCCCAGCGAATATTACAAAAGAGGACACCTTTCTGAGAGCAAAAATTGGCAAAATTTACTCAGCACTTCCATAGGAGAAACCTAATGTTAACCATAATAATAATAACAACAATAATCGGTATTGAACATTTACCACTCAGCAAGACACTGTACTAATTGCTTCCCACAAATCATCTTGACAATAACTTGCAGGGCATGTTATATGTCCATCTTACAAAACGAAGAAACTGAGGTTAGTAGAAGGTGACTTGCTTGTCCAAGACCCCACAGCCCGTAAGCATCTCCAACGAGGTGATTTGACGCAAAAACACCCTCTTCATGATACAAAGCACCATTTTTATACCAGCTGTACATTGAATCTACAGGACATAAAATTTACGGTCATTAGATACATGATGTTCTTATAAGTAGTATAATAATTGGGTAGTATATACTTAAAGACTATATAGCCAAATGTCAATTAAAATGTGCTTTTCTCCACTAGTTGCACCAACTAAATAAATTTCTCTATTAATACTTTTTTCAAAGGACCTCATTTTTATAATTATTACTTTAGTGTTTATTTTCTCTTCCAAGCTCTAAGACCCCGGAGGTTCATAATGTGCCTCCTTCATTTTTCAGTGCATGCCTCGTACCTGGTATAGCTCCTGGTTATGTGAATGATTAGCAACGGAATGTATGCTCTGATACTGTGCTCACTTTGTACATTTCTAATCATTTACCTGGTTTATCAGATTCTTAGATAAAGACAAAAATGCAGAGACAAACAGAGTATATCCCTGTTGTGAATCAAATAGCACAGGTGTGTTAAAAATGAGAATACTTGGTTGCTTGTAACATTTCTTACTTTATTAATGCATTTGATTTTTCATTTATATAATAGAATGTTGTGAATTTTGTTAGTTTGATTCGACCCTGAGTGACTAATCAAATTACTAAATAAAATTAAGCCTAGACCCATCACTTTGTCTACTCACTTACTCGCTAATGTGATACCATCCTTTGCACGTGGCCTGAGCAACCAGCCAGCAACCCCATTACTGGAAACCCAACAGAGAGACTAAATATAAATTTGGGACACCAGCAAAGCACAAGCTTTGAAATGATTAATATTTGATATTTCAAAATAAGGTACCGAAAGTATTCATCATGAGAAATATCAGAAGTTTTACGAACTTCATTTCAAATAATTTA
>NW_012152285.1:746534-809407 GCF_000956105.1 Propithecus coquereli | reverse complement strand
GAGTAGATCTAGCCTATGAGTGTCAACTTTGTTTCAAATTCAACGACTGTACTTGGAAAAAGTGGTAGACTTCATTTCCCTTTGGTGTCTGCACTGACAGTAATAGGTCCTGCAAGAAGGATTTTGTAGAGCCCTGGACATGCATTTCCTTTGGCTGGGCACTGTTTTCTGCTGTATATACCAGAGACAGAAAACAGCTGGTCACTAGCTTCCTTACATTGCTTACTAGTTTGACACAGCAGAACCTCAGATACCATTTGTTGTTTTTCATGGTAGAGGCAAGGTGATTGAAACAAGATAAACACGCCAGAAGAAGAAAGAAGAAAAAATACCTCAGAATAATTTGGGTGTGAAAAAAATCTCCTCTGAACTTCCTAAAGGAAGCCTTAGAAGACTATGTATAATGGGGATAAGTATGTGTGGTTAATATTAGGAAGAAGGTCATGTTACAGGGGAGGACATATAAGAAGAATACACATCTCTGAGGAATTATAAAAGAATATGGAGAGTTTCTTCTTTATACAGAAGTACAGCAAGTCATTTTTAATGTTCAATGTGCTTCAGAGATTTTTTTTGGCATTATTTATATGCCTTGTTTTAGTTCTTAGCTAATTTATGCACAATTAGAAATTTTTTCCTCTTGCCACTGGTTTTCCTTCTTACATTTAAAGGTGTTATTCTTTATCCAAAGTGAATAGATCACAAGGCTATTTAATAATAGATATCTCAAGTATCTTTTTTAAAACGAGCTTTTAATTTTACATTAATTTTAGATCTAAAGAAAAATTTCAAAGATAATACAGAGATAACTCATCCAGTTTTGCCATTGTTAATAACTTAAGTTACTGTGTTACCTTTATCAAACTAAGAAACTGACATTGATATAGTATTATCAACTAAACTCCAGCCATTATTTGAACCACTTTTTCCAGTAATATCCTCTTTCTGTTCCCGGATTTAATGCAGGTTACTACATTGCATTTATTAATAGTGATATCTCCCCAGTCTCCATTGCTCTGTGACAGTTTTTCAGTCTTTCCCTGTTTTTCTTGACCTTGACAGTCTTGAAAAGTGTTGGCCAGCTATCATGTACAATGCCTCTCACTCTGAGTTTGCGTGTTGTTTTTCTCGTGATTAGATTGGAATTATAAATTTAGTGGAAGAATTTCACAGGTGAAGTGTCCTTATCACATCATATCAGAGAGTACATGGCATCCACATTACATCACTGGTGATGTTAACCTATACCATTTGCTTAAGGCAGTGTTTGCCAGCTTTTTCCATAATTTTTCCCTTTCTATGCTCTATTCTTTGGAAGTAAGTCACTACGTCCAGCCTGTTCTCAAGGAGGCTGTGGGGACATTAAGCTCTACCTCCTCAAAGGGTCAAAAGTCTTTTGTTCTTTGTTCTATGATTTTGAATTGGTCAAGAGTCAATAAAGTTGGCACTATCAGAGCAAGTTTAATTGACAAATTGAGAAATTCAATTCATTCTGTCCATTCATACACACATATTTCAACAGTATAAAGATTTGCATCAACTTTTCTAAAATCGTTGCAATGCAATTTTCTTATCACTGTCTCAAATCAGTTCTCTGGTGGAACAGTGAAGGGTTCCAGGGAAGACTTATATGGGAAGCCCATGTCATAGTCTAAAGAAATGAGTCATGTATCAAATTGTAAGAATTGGAAGGAATGTTCCCAACTATTCATATTTTCCCACATTGCTCCACCCAGAATTTAAGATTAAGCATGACTCATTTCACACTCTAGCAATAAAAGTCCGTATAAATTTCCACATGAGCTAATTCCAATGTGTGGCACAGGAGGCCTCCCAAGACAAAGGATCCACCTTCACATTCCAGTGTCATCAAATGTCTGTCTCTGTCAAACTCGATAAATTTAAACGAGGTGAATATTTTTAAGCCATTTTAATTTTTATTTCTGATTTTCCTTCAAAAGCATGGGTGATTCAATACTATAATTTAAGATAGCAGTCATATTTAGATCCAATTGTCCTATGTCAGGTTCCCACCGTTTATATAGCACTATGTCAAGGGCTGGGAGTGTTTGTCACCATGAGAATTCTTCAGATGATTTTCCTTTTGTTTCTTCTAAATAATTGTTAGGGGCTTATGAACACTTTGATCAGATATAACTAACCAACCAGATGTCCCTTTCTCCTTGCCTTGTTATAAATTTACAACAAATATTGTGTCTCCTTATAAGATATTTCATATACAATTTTGAGTTAGCTTCATTCCTAATTAAGCTTAATATGCCAATACTTCTTTTAATTCATTTTTTCCTATTTCTAGTTTATGTCAACAGAAAGTGTTTTATTTATCTTAGAAGTCACTTTAAATCCTTTTGAAAACAAGATGAAGTCAAACTCTAGAAATAAATTAAATTGTTGGTGGGTGGCTACCCAGGAGAAGCCTGGTTAAAATCTGCATTCATATGGAGCTTGCAGTATACTTAGAGAACCATCATTCATAACTCAACATTTTTAGGCACCTTTGCTATGTCTTCTTGGTCCCTTTTTCCTGGAAGCCTAATAGCAGCAGAGACTAGGGGTCAACTGACAACCTAGACCAGAAGTTCCAAACTAGGAGTGTTATTTTATGAATATCTTCCATATAACACTACCCTTTCAGTCTATTTAGGGATAAAGTCCAAATCAGCAAAACTTAAATTTGAAAGTCAGCGTGGTAGAGAATGAACCTTAACATAATCTGATTTATCACTTGGTTATAATGATCATTTTGTTCTGTTCTCCACTCTGGAATAATGACAGACTATCACCATAGGGCCATGACAAGTTTCATTCTCTTGAACTGTTTAGCTTTGTCACTTTGCCTTGCTGATAGTCACTTATTGAGTCAGAAAAGCTGCAGACACTGCAAATGGAATGATTTCTCATATGTCTCTAGGGATATAGTTTTCTGAGATATAAATCTACCAAGGGCATGAGAAAGAGAAGAAAGCAAAAAAGAAATCATCTCTGCTAATTCAATTGTGGGTTTCCTTGGATCAAAGACTAACTACTATTGCATACTAAGTTCAAGACTTTACTCATAGGATGCTGGAGGCCCTCTCCTCATGATTTATATTAAGGCCTATATATGGTACACATGTGGCTTCTATGGAAGTATATTTAAAAGATTTTTTTTTTTTTTATTACTGGCAACTGAGGAATAGCATACAAGGAGGTCTCATTCTGGTGATGTCGTTTAAGTCTAGAAGGTTGGAAGAAGTGAGGAAAATGAGTAGACAAAAGAAGAAAGATTCATATATTGAACCCCAACTGGACTGAATCTCAAAAAAGCAAATAAAAATTTCTAGCAAATGATCTATTTACATTTAAACATATAGCCAAACAATTAAAATGTCATAAATCTCAGTTCCCAGGGCTTTAAGACAGAGGAGGAAATGTTCAAAAGACCCATTGGTGGACATGAGGTTTATTTTTAACCTCTGTGTTAAAGAACACAGTTGATTAGAGAAACATCCAAGTTGAAAAAATAATGGATATCACTTACTCAATTCTGCTGTTGAATAAGTAATAACTACAAACTTTGGTATACAAACATAAGTGTTTGTGAAATGGAATTTCCTATATTTGTTACAACATTTTTTTTCCTAATTCAAGCCTATATTCCATCAGTGACAAACTCTTAATCACAGTTTAAAATAATCTTGTCATAATCAGAGTTTCCTCCATCAATCTTCACCCAAACTTTTCCTTAGCTATTGTGGCTAAGTTCTAGATAGCTGAGGTAATGAGAGCAGGAATGGAAGGGGGAAAATAAATCCCCCCAAGTCATTCATATTTGCCAGCATCAGCTGAGAAATTCTCATCGCACCTCTAGTTGTCAGTCTAAGCAGATGACTACTGCTTCTTCCATACTCCAGAAAAAAGTTGGCCATGGGCTTCTCATTCTGACAGCAAGCTTCTCCAGTTCTCCAGACCTGGGGTCTCTCAGCCATTTCCATATCCCACTTGGGTGCATGTGGATGTGCAACTGCTCCAAGGTAAACAGAGCTCCATGGAAGCCTATGGGGCTTGTCTCCTTCCAGCCTCTACTCAGAAAGAAATTTGTAGGACCACATGACTTCAGAGCGCACAAGTAAATCTGGTGGCTCTAACATTCTCCTTCCTACCGCTACCTCGTGTCTTGCCTGAAGGTAGAGGGAAGGGCAGGAGACCCTTCGCAGAGGAAAAAAACAAAAAGAAACAAACGAAAAAACTCGGTATCTAATTACTGCTTTTCCTTTGATTATTCTCCACCAGCCTGGTTGTGGCCAGGGTTAGAATGCAAGAACATACGGGAAAAATGACCTGTATTATTTAAGGTATAAGCTTTATGACCTATGTCTTTCAGAGACAATATTTTATTTTTCCAAACAAGGGGACTGAAATTCAAAACCCATGTAGCAACAAACACTTCTCATCTTTCTCTTCAATGTCATGTTCCTTTCCTTAGGTAGTGTGGATGAAATATTACAGCTATCCAGGTTAAAAAAAATGCAATATGTGGAAAATAAAACATATCAATAGATCGTACAACTATGCATAAACTGTGTTGGAATCTTCTCCTCCTGTGCCTCCTCCTCTCTCTCCTTCCTCTTCTTCCCTTCCCCTCTCCTCTTTCTTTTCTCCTCTTCTTTTTCCTCTAGCTGTTTCTCTTACAGTTGGTTCATTGCTCTTTATTAATTTTTCCCCTTTTGGTTAGAAAGGGAAAAGAAATGTGAAAATTACATCAGTCAAATGTACTCCTCAGCAAATCTTGTACTTTGGATGAGAACAGATGATCAGGTGATCAGATGATTTATTGTAATTGTATGTGTTTTTCATTTAAATTATTTTCTTTGAATTCCTCTGTAAATTTTACCAAGATCATTTACACTGACAATATATGAGTAATTGGAGTTAGGCATTTGGCTTTTGCCTCTTGGAATCTGCAGAAAACAAACCATCTTTATAAACACTGTTGGAAAAAAATAATGTCTCAAGATCCCTTTCATCCCTTATTTCTAAATAAGTAGAAATCAAATAAATGACTTTAAATGGCCAGCTTGGTTCTGTAGATGCATTGTTTTGACTGCCTAGAATCCTCTTATTCTGAAAACTGCCACTCCCCCTACCCACATGTGTTATTCTGTCCTTGTTCCAAGAGTTGGTAGCTGCCCAAATCTGAGCCAACTCTAGTCGTTTCCCTGGTGACAACTAATTGAACAAGGAATAAGCAACTGATCCAGGCTGAACTCCTAGTCTCTCCCTGAGAAGTTGGAATTGGGGCCAAGATTCTAGGTAAATCCAAGGGGAAGGTGTAAATTTGGGTATTGGTACTATTTTTGTTCTATGTAGGCAGATGGCACAAAATACTGCTCAGGAATAAACAAAATAGAAAAAGAGAGCCACAGAACAGAAATCTTAATGGTGCTTGAGACTTTGGTTTCAGCTGTTCCTGAGGCTCAGTTTAAATCTGGATTTGGGGTTCATGAAAAACACTAGCACCCCTGATATTAAGTCCCATTTGGGCTTAAGTTTGAGTTTATGTTACTTGCAACCAAACGCGTCCTAACCAATACCCTCCAATGCCTTTTATGCCAGGCTAATTCAGCTGGACTCTATTACCACACTGCAGAGGGAGCAAATGACTTGGTATTTCTCACTAGCCATGTGAAATCATTTCTCTATGCATGTGGTTTCATTTAGGAATTAAGGCACAAGAAGAAAACCACGTGTTTACAACTTAAAAACTCCAAAAGGAAAATTTATTTTCAGAGTCTTTTAAACAATCAGAGAGATACTAAAAATGATACAAGCCTATATATGTTGAATTGTTTAGATTTTGCCCAGTCAATATTTTAAAATATAATGAGAATTTTTTTCAATTTAGCTATAAGAAGTCTGCTGAAGGCTGGAGAAAGAATATGTCTGTGCTTCTTTTTTTTTTTTTTTTTTTTTAATAGATTTTCCAGAATATGTGGATTTTAAGCCCTAAAAAAGAAGAAAGCAAGTCTTTGTCTGCACATATAGCTTATTCTGTTTAATTAACACTTGTGTTCCAGAAACACAAACTCCAGCTTGCCATAAAAATAAAGGGAAAACCATAAATCTAAGCACATTGTTGGTTGACATAATTTAAACAAGGTAATTAAGAACAGTTCAAATCTCAACTCTGCTGTATGACTTAGGCTAATTACTTAATCTCTCAGTCCTCAGTTTTCTTCTCTATAAAATGAAGATAACAGTACCTATATCATATGATGGTTGTGAGTTGTAAATGAGTTAATCTATGTAAATCACATAGAAGAGTGTTTTGCATTTAATATGTACATAGTAAAAGCTCAATTAATGTTAGCTATTTTTTTTCTCAAACAGAGATGCTAGAAATTGTAGTTTTCATAAAGAGCTTTGGTTATCCTTGCAGGAAAATGTTTTTGGGCTACAGTTAACCCTTATACAAATGAACTGGGTCTTCTGCAATATTCCCTTCATCCCTGTTTCTCTCAAGGTATTTAAAAACAAAAACAGAAATAAATTTAAAAATTAAAGGGGGAAAATAATCCCCTATGGAATTTTTAGGAAGAAAAGGAGCTGCCACAAAGTTTAACAATGTCAAAGGGCTGAAATTCCAGAATATCTGGGAATCTTGCTATATGGAGTAGACTTACACTGTATCTTTTTCCCTATCCTCTCACTTTCTTTCTTTTGGTAACTGAATCCCTATTTCTTGTGGCAAGCATTATTCCACATGATTCAGTTGGGAGTAAAACTGAACCCTCTTCTACCAAGCCACAGGGCACATGACCCAGGCCTAGTCAGTGAGAATGTCCAATCTAGAGCTATAAGGGAAGTCACTCTCTGTTAACTGGATGTCAATATTTGGTTGCTGGCCATCAGCCAGCCAAAGTGAAGAAAGCCATTGGATAGAGAGAGAGAATCTCCTGATGGCATTATGTGAGACCCTGGATCCCAGCCACACTTGAAGATACGTAACCCTGAACTTTTAGTGAATATCGCCCTCAAAGACTCTCAAATATTTTAATTTTTTTTAATTTACGCTATTTTGAGTAAAGGTTTTATCACTGCCAATTGAAAAGTTTCCAATGATTACATTTCACTATTTTGGTGTTACCTTTTAGAAGGTGAAGGGTAGAATTCATCCTCTGCTTCCATGAAAATGGGATCCATTTTGATCCACCACTCTCCTCAATAGAAAAAACAAGGAAGCATTTTGTTTTTATTTTGTTTTGTTTTTTTAACCCAGTCCAATTAAATTGATGGATTAGAAAATCTGGTTAACTAGAAAAGACTGGAAAAAAAAGTCAAGAAACATTTTAATGGAAAAATTTTAATCAATTGATATCAATTCTAAGTTTACCATAGTCAAAAATGGAACTATCTTTAAAAGGTGAGTTTTCAACCTAAGCAACATAGTGAGACTCTGTCTTTGCAAAAAATAGAAAAATTTGCCAGGTGTGGTGGCTTGAGTTTGTAGTCCCAGCTACCTGGGAGGTGGAAGCAGGAGGATCACTGGAGCCCAGGAGTTTGAAGTTGTAATGAGCTATCATGATGCCCCAGCACTCTAGCCCAGGCAGCAGAGCAGGGACCCTGTTACAAAGAAAAACAAAGTGTGATTTAGAATGATTGATGACTTCTCAATTTATTCAGCAGGAGATCATATAGACATTAATTGTCTCCTGTACATTAAGGTCATGTAGCGTTTCCTAAATTAGTTTTTAGATTAAGTGGGAAGGCATTCTGTTATTTCATTCAAAAGTGCATTGGTGTTTATCTGTGGGTCCAAATACATTCTTGAAGATGAGATATAGGAATACACAAATAATTTTGAACTGAGCCAGAGGAATGAGAAGTAAGGGATAGAGTACTTCTCTATGTTGTACTCTACCCCCATTCCATCCACTCATCCCATTTACAATAAGTAATCCTCACTCCACCTTAAGTGTTGGGCAGGGAAGGGGCAGACTTGTGGGGGTGGTGAATAAAAGCTTTTTAGAGTTTCCTATAAGACTCTGTCTTGTGGGAATAGTTAGAAAATTTCCTCCTCTCAGAGGTTTTAATATCCACCCCCACACTATGAAGTATTTTGCTCCCCACCCATCCATCTCGTAAAAAATGTCAGTTTTAACACAGTCTTTATCCTTAAATGTGGAGATATAGATTGTATTAAATACCTCCCCAAAAAGTACACAATGAGATTACGCAGAGATGAAATTAAGACTCCTGTTCCCCTATCATACCATCTCCTATACAACAACTTGGTTCATCCCTGCTTTCCAAGCTTGGTTGTTCCTTAAATTTCCATGTGCTCACATATCCAGAGGATATGGGAAAATATAATTAACTGGGAAGAGTGAAGTTTGGCTGTAATTTATCAATTCTGGGCAGCCTATTGTGAAAAGAGCCATACAAGGTACAAAAGGTGTTATTATACAAAACGATCTTTTAAATATATGTTAAGTTCCACCATTTCCATTGACTTTTCCCATTTCTCCCAGTTTTTGACAATCTCTTCATTTTCCAGAACTACTGGAAGGATTGATTGTAAATGATCTTATGACAGTCTCTATTTTATTGTGGATAGGACTTTCCAATACAAATACAGGATCCTGAGAGGGAAGAACATGACCACCTTCTACATAATTCATTTTTCCACAACACCTCATATTGTTCTGGGTTATATATGTACATGGAAATGGACTGGTCAGTCATCTTGTATATGACAGTTAATGGTGGTTTGCCCATTTAATAGTCACATTTTCTCCTGCACGATTTTATTAAGCTTTGCAAAACAGTACAAACAAATGTACTATTTACTGTTTCAGACCAGACTATCTTCTCCTGAGTCTCCACATACCTAATAAAGCCAATTTGTATTACATAGAAAACCAGTATTTAACAAAATCACTTTTGTAGTATAATCATTTAATTTAGATGAGTGGTTATTTGCTAAATTACTCAGGTAAGAACCTGGTTCTGAGTCTTGCAGGGAGGAAAAATGGTTAGGAGGTCAAGATGAAGAAAGGAAGTGGGAAGTTTACATAGAAACTATTTGAAAAGTAAAAGTAAATTATGTTCTTTGAAAAAAGGAAACAAAAAGCAAAAGGATAAGAAAAAAGGGAAATTACTGATGTGTGTGAAAATATGCATATATTATTTTCCTGTGTGTCTGTGTACAAACACATGAGAGAAATGCAAGGAAATCTGTTTCTTTTTATGGTTGACTCTTCTGTGTGTAGTGGGATTTTCTGGCTACATCTGAGCTAAATATTATGGCAAATAGCAGGACACAGTAGTTATTGCATATGATTGTCTGTGAACTGGGTGGGCAGGAATTTTTCATTTCATAAATCATTTCAGCTTGCTGCTCTAATTCCACAGCACTGGGAGACTAAAAAAAGCTCAAGAAACAAAAATGTGCTTTCAGTCTTTCTCTTCTTAGTCTACCCCTTCTCTGCTTGGATAGATCTTTAGTGTTAATTATTAGTTTTTTTTAAAAAAGATGTTTCAAAATATCTTTATTACTCTACTTTTGAAGCAAATTATTATGTTTTCTTATTTTATTTTCTTTCTTGCCAGGGAAATTTAGTACCAAAGCAATGGAACATGCTGTTCCCTTCTTTCATTTCTGCTTATTTATAGCACAGTCTATATCTATGAAATAATGCTATATTATTTTCTTGCTGATTGCTTAATGTTCATAGTTCAAAATTCCAGCCAAGATCCTGAAGTGGTTTTTCCCTTATTTAAGATTTCCTGCTAAGAACATTCTATTACAGCTTTGCAAATAAGTACCTCCCTGGCCTCAAGTCACTATAAAGGTAATTTAGTAATTTAAATAAACACCCTTTGCAAATCTGTTTCCTCCCTTTTAGGAGACTCGGGAAGTAGTTTCCCTCATATTTCAGGTTTCTCCCCATTTTTCTTAAATGATCAGCCTTCCACTAAGAGGTTGCTTGCTAAGTTTTCTGTAATATATCTTTGGACAAAGATGGAATGCACTTGGTGAGACAGAAAAATAAAAGTTAAAATGTTGCTTAACAGCTAATATCAGTGAGTATAGTTTTATAATTTGCTTACTGCTCTGGTAAGAAATTTAAATCAGTTCTTGAAACTATGTAGTTACCATGATTAATCAAAATTTAGAGCTCTGGTGCCCTATCTAAAGCCAGGAGTCCCCTGTCTCCTTTTGCTTCACTCCCCACAATAGTTAAACATTTCCTGTCAGTTCTTATATGCTAATCTTGTATTCTCACCTAGCATTTTAATAGGTCCTTCACATTTGTTACTTATCTCACATTTAGAATTGGCTATCAGAAACTAGTAGACAGATGTCAACTGGAAGAAAGTGCCCTTTATATTTAAACCTTTTAATTTGTCTGCTGTGACTAAGATGAACAGAATCACAGCTGCATTCTGTTAACATGGAACCACATGCTAAATGAGCTTTTGTTGGTTTTAGTCAATAGGTTTCTGATTGGATTTTCATAAAAATTTTGAGTATTGTTTGCTCTTAGTTTCTTCTGACACTGTGCAAACAACACTATGCAGTTAACCACTGTGATCTGATTTCAAGAAAGTTAAAAAAAAATTAGTTAAAGGCAAATCTATTATTACTATATGGCTGAGTTTAGTGTGGATCTTCCTATATTTTTTGGCTAAAAAAGAAGCATGAAAATTAAAGAAATGCAAGAAGTAGTCCTAGTCTAGTGTTGAGGGTTAGGGTCAAGACACGAGAACCCCAGGAGTGGGACAGGACTTTGCCAAAGAACAACCTGTAGACATGTCAGTTCACTGAGCAAAAGCTGCTGGACCTTGAGGGGCACATTCCACCTATCAGGGATATCTGCAAATGGACCCCATCTTGAAGCCTGAGGGCCATAGCCTGGATGTCTGCAAACGGACCGGGCTTGTAATCCGAAGGAGGAGAGAATGATCAAAGGATGTCAGCCCAGCAGATAAGAGAAGTTTGCTATTCTAAGCCTGGGGCGATGTTCCTATCTCTCTCCTGAGTTCATGTCTCAGTAAATGAAGAACTAGATGAAGTAGAAAGAAGTACGTGGTCTCTTTGTTCCCGTTTGGATTATATGCTTTACTGCTGACTCACGATTTTATTTTTAACTTTTGTATGCTTAGCTAGTTTATTGTTACTTTGGGAGACCTCGAAACTTAAAACTCATGACATGTACATGTAAATTGGTGACTGATAATAATTGTTTGCTGAAAGAATAAATATTGATGTGGGACTCCACTAGTGACCTCTAAGCTCACAGGAATGCTGGAGGACCCCTCATTTCCTCATCACTTTAATCTACACTTTGTCTCTGTCTGCTTTATTTCCAGTCTCTTGAGACGTTCCTGCCTGGGACCCGGTTTGTTGGGAGAGTCGCGAACTCCTGGCAGTCTAGAAGGAGGAGATATAGAAATACTGATTCAACAGAGAGTTAAATTTCTGAAATGTTTCATTTTCCTCAATGTAAATGGTTTTTTATAAGCATGAACTTGCATAATTAAAGATGAAAATTTGTGATTTAACTATTACAACTCAAGAGAAAATTTTAAAAATTCAGGTGAGCATAGTGCATCTGCAATGCAATTAATTCTCAGAATACTCATTTGACAAATTATACAATAGAAGTGAATGAATGACTCAGCTTAGATTAGGCCCAATCCGAACCCTTTCCTGGGATATTTGAACATAAAAAAGAGACAGCACCTTTCAGTCTCTATTGACAAGGCTATGAGATGGGATAATAGATCTTCCATTTACTTAGTAGAAACTCAGGGCCAGAACAATTTGGAGACTCTGTGCCCAAACTCTCTGTGTCTCTTGTGCCCAGTCAACTGCCTCTCATGCCTACCACTGATTTTCTTGTGGTTTGGTTACATGTATTAATACCAATATTAATTGGTATTAATTAATACCTTTACCTAATCTAGTTTGATTTGGATTTCTGTCACTTCCAAGAAGAGGATTCTAAGAAAACAACCATCACTGGATATTTTTGTAGACCTTGTAAACAGAAATATATATTATTCTTATTTTTATTATATGCTTTTGTCATTTTCTGTTGAATTAAGGTCCTGGGTACTCCTGGTATGCGGTTTCATTAATAGGAAACAACTAATAGAAACTATGAATTATGAAAGGAAAATAAATATTTTGTCATATATAATAAAACTTAGAGCATTTCAAAAAATATTCACCTTTTCTCTCCTTAGTACTTTTATTTCTCTTTCATAATTAGATATGTTTCCAATCAACTTCATGAGCACAAGCACTCTAGTTACTGTGGCCTGAAAATCAGCTCTTTTACAAAAAGAGCTGAAAAAGGCAGAGTAGGGCAGAGTTTTAAAAAAATTTAAAAAAAGAAGAAGGAAAAAGAAAACAAGTGATGAGAGACGGCAGGTATCCTATAAACACTATTTTTTCTCCTGAACTGCTCCAAGGTATAATCAGTCATATGCTGCTCATTTGGGGTTTCTTTTGCTACCTTCCCAGCTCTGGCCAATTTGTATGTGCATGTATTGGCGTAAGTGCATCAGGTTCTTCCAGTGGGGTTAGTGAGAAGAGTGAAATATGATAGCAAACTGAGCTACCCGTGTATCAATTTATAGCAAAAGCCAAAAAAGTGCTCTGCAGTTATTTTGAATTGGGAGTTGCTCTCTGAAGTTTCCCAATGCCTGGTAACTTTCACATTTTCTTGAGGCATCAGAGAAAGGGGAGGCAGAGATTTGTTCCATGTTCATACGTGATTTTAAACCCTGTGATTTTTTTCTTCTGCCATCTCTGGCTAAGCTTAATGCAACAACAATGAAAGAAAATGCTATGTTGAAACATTTTGTTATAATATTATTATAATTAGACTGACAATTCTTTGAGACTAATGAGGATATAAATCCTCCTAATAAGAATGGTTGTAGTAATAGCAGTTGTAATAGTGGTCATAGTTAAGGTTGTGAATAATAGTAGTAGCTAACTTTTGATGAGCACTTATGTGCCAAGCACCATGCAAAGAGCTGTAGATGAGTTATTTCATTTAAACTCTATGAGATAGCACATATCTTATTCCCCTTATTTCACTCATTGAGAAACTGAGACAGAAGCGTTGATATATTGTAGTCATGGTAGTTGTAGGTGTAATGGTGGTAGTAAGTGTGGTAGCTAACATTTATTTAGTATTCCTTAGGGGGAAGAAGTAATTCAAGTATTATCTCATTTAATCTTGTGAAAAAATACCATGTTAGGTATGACCAATTTCATCTGTTTCTGTATGCTGGGGATTATAAACTACATTATCTATTTATGTATTAATTGTTTGTTATTTAGGAAAAATATGACACACTACATTAAATTCACTCATCAATTATGCAACACATTCAAAATTCAAAATTAAAATGTGTATCTTTAAGTCAAAGTAAGCTACTGTTATAGTTATCCTACAAAGAAAGAAACTGAGTCTCAGTGAAGATGGAAAAAAAAAATGCCCAAATTCATAAACACTGCACTAGTAGCAAAGCTGGTATATAAACCCAAGTCTGGGCCGGGCACGGTGGCTTATGCCTGTAATCCTAGCACTCTGGGAGGCCGAGGTGGGAGGATCACTTGAGCTCAGGAATTCAAGACCAGCCTGAGCAAGAGCGAGACCCCGTCTCTACTAAAAATAGAAAAATTAGCTGGGCATCGTGGCACAGGCCTGTAGTCCCAGCTACTCAGGAGGCTGAGGCAGGAGGATCGCTTGAGCCCAGTTGAGATTACTGTGAGCTAGGTTGACGCCAGGGCGCTCAAGCCTGGGCAACAGAGTGAGACTCTGTCTCAAAACAAACAAACAAGCAAACAAACAAACAAACAAAAAACCCTAGTCTGTCTGTTAAGAATTCTGCATACATTTGAATTGGTCTTGAGTGATAAGAGAGAATATCTCTTCTTTACATTGGCTTTTTGCATTGCAAAGCATCACCCAAAAAGGTTTAAAAAACAAATCAGACTCTCTATCTTCATAGTTCTAAGTATCTGTAAACTTGTAAATCAAATGGATATCCAAAATCAATTGAAAAGTTGATGGCAGGCAGCTTCTGTGGCCAATCACTCAGAATCTTTAAACACAAATTCTCTTGGTAGCAAAATTATTGCCTGAATAATTGACTCAACTCTCCACTTCCCCTTGCCTTGAAAAGTCAACAATTAGCTGAATGTCTTGGCTCTTTGGCTAATTGGACAATGATATTTCCAAAGCATGATATGCATATTGTGACAGAGTTATTTCTTTACATATATTTAATGCCACAAACGAACACAGTTTGAAATGTTAAATAATAGTATTTGGGTGTAGTTTGTCATGCCTTACCACTTTGTTATATGACCCAATTCCCTGGCTAACATTTTCTCAGGCAGTTATTTCCCGTGCATTTCCTGAGGTTTCCACAACTAGACATTTTTTAAAGGAATGGTAGTTAAAATAATATAGCTTTTAAGGATTCTGAAGTTTAGTGATTAGGATTGTGGCCAATGGGTGTATTTCCTGCTGTCTGTGAGACTATAGGAGGTAGATTCATCCCTAATTACTATAAAAACAAACATCCTTATAATTTTTTTCTCTAGAAGATTGATAAGAGAAACCTTAGCAGACCATTGTGCTGCACGAACAACTGGCTGCCATTGTGCTTTGAGAGAAACAAAACAGGAAACCAACCAAGAAAACAAATCTTGACTCCTCGTACAAACTGAGAGACAGGGGAAGCATGTTTAGATAGGAGAGATGCAATCAAAGGTTTACTATATCATAACAAAGAGGCCTGTATATGATCAAACTTTTGAACATTCTCTTACAAAGGATATTGGGAACCAGTATTATTTATTTTCCTACAGATCTTGAATGAAAAAGTATAGATCTTCAGAACAGTTCTGGTTTATAATGAAGAACGGTTTTGAGAACACAAAAAATAAAACATCACTACATTTCAAACCAACAAAGTTTAAGTTTTGTGCCTGAAAGGGCAATGAGACTTTATCAAAGTGAACACAAAAACATTTACAAGGCATTTACATGTTTGGGAATACTTAGGACCGTATTCTTTCCTTTCCAGGGATTTTACCCTTCCTTACCTATAAAAGATGCCATGTTTCTTAGTAAAAATTACAGGCATACTTTATTTTATTGCACTTCACTTTTATTATGCTACATAGATATTGCAGGTTTTTTCTTTTTCTTTTTTTTTTTTTAACAAACTGAAGTTTTGTGGCAACCCTATGTCAAGCAAATTTATTGGTGCCATTTTTTCCAACAGCATGTGCTCAGTTTGTGTTTCTGTGTCATATTTTGGTAATTTGCAAGTCTGTCACATAAATCAAATGCAAGAAATGATTAAGCTTAGTGAGGAAGGCACGTTGAAAGCTGAGATAGGCCAAAAGCTATGCCTCTTGGGCAAAACAGTTAGCCAAGTTGTGAAGGCAAAGGAAAAGTTCTTGAAGGAAATTCAAAGTGCTACTCCATCGAACACTCAAGAATGATAAAATGAGATAGCTTTCGAAAAAGAGAAAGTTTTAGTGTTCTGGATAGAAGATCAAACCAGACACAACATTCTCTTAAACCAAAGCCTAATCCAGAGAGCAAGCCCCTGACTCTCTTCAATTCTGTGAAGGCTGAGAGAGGTGAGGAAGCTGTAGAAGAAAAGTTTGAAACTAGCAGAGGCAGGTTCATGAAGTCTGGCTACTCATCATCTGTTTGCCTTTCTTTTGGTGACTACTTGGCCCAATATCTCTGAGGAACCACCCTTCTCCTCTCAGTAAAGGTGGTTTCAGTGAGACTTACACCAGCCAAGAATTTGGAGGTGAAACACATGAACGTGGTCTGTACCAATTTGTTTTCATTTACTTGTATTTTTCCAATGATTGGCACCATGCCTGCCATGTACAAGAAATAAAATATACATCTGTTGACTTTAGGTAAAGAGGAAGATACCTGTTCTGTACTAATAACATTCTAGTAAGAAAAAAGGAAAAATATATATATACATATGAAGAAAATATATACATATAAAGAAAAAGAAATCAGCAACATTAGCTTATTAAGAATAGATGTAGGAAGCATGATCACAAGGTACTTATTGTGCAATCATGATTCCTGTTCATCTTACACTTGTTGACTTAGAGCAATTCTATATTTCTTTCTCCTTTCATATGAGAGAGTCTAACCTTTTTTCTGCCTATTTTTGTACCAATCTGCCATCCCCTACCCTGAAATATCTCTCACGTTTCCTGTACTAAGCAGCATCTGTTCCTACCTTCTATGAGCATCTGGCATCGTGCTCCACCAAGTCTTCTTACAGGTCAGCTGTGGGGTATACACTAGGAAAATGCTGCTCCAAATTATCAATGAACCAATGGAAATTTGATCAAGCAAAAGAAATTTTTAAATGGTGTTAGTCTTATAAAGCCAACAAAAGTTTTCTACTATAAATCTTTAAACTGGCTTCTGAAATGTAAGCTCACTGAATGTGAGAACTCTTTTTCTGTACAGTATCTAACTAGGAAAATAATGTGCATATCAAGTTAGCAGTGTATGGAGTATTTTGTAGCATGATGCTTATTGATTTTAGGTTTTGGAAGAAATATGGCTGCAGTTCCTACCTTATTATCTAACCCTTTAACACTAAGACAAACAAACCAAAAAAAAAACAAGTCAACAAATAATGAAGTATATTGGTGATCCATAACATTTATTCATGGGATTGATCATAGCATCTTAAAAAGTTACTTGAACACAAAAGGAAAAGTACTCTTTAATATTTTGTTTATCTATTATAAATAACTACAGTTATTTACACTTTATAGCCATCGAGTTTATGGATTTGTAATAGTAAGGAAATAATCCTAAAATGTGAACGTTATATTTTAAAAGACATTAAATAAAGAAATGAGAGATACTGTATTTCAGCTAATTTCACTGAAAATAATACTTGCTCTAAGGCTAGAGCCACAAAGTGGGAGGAAGCAGGGGATTAATTCTACAGTTGCCTGAAATTCTCAAGCCAGTGAAGATGAATTAAAAGTGTAAGAACTTGAAATCACATTAGTAATACAGACTATCTGATTGCTAATACTCATGTAATAATTACCAACATATATTACTTTACTTTGTACTTTTTTCTTACATGTTTACTTCAATAAATTAGATTCCGATATACTATCCTAGAAGACTGATCTATTTAATAACTCAGCAATGGTCCCAAGTTCTCTCCCTGTCTTAAGTTTCCAGTCTTTGTTTCTTCTTCATTCCTATTTTATGTTGAATATTTCCTAGAAATTCCTTAATATCACCTTTTTAAAACAACTCTAGTGTTAGATGATGTTTTTGGCACAAAGTTTTATCTACTCATTTTACAAACACCCCTTCTTTGCAGGAATGTTCTGCCCAGGTTTTAGAAAAATCTACTATGGTGATTAGAGAATATATTACTCACTACTGTCACTAGATTAATACTAGTTAGTCGATGTTCCAGGTACAACAATGAAAACACTGGCAAAACCTCAATAGATTTTGGTGTCCATCAATTTACAGTGCTAGAGCTTTAGGGAGTTTCTTTTCTCTGGTTCTCCTACACTGCGGCTTCTGAGGTCATTCTCATGTTTTCATTGTCTTTGTGTTCTCATCCATGTTTACTGAATTATTTCAGATCAGATCCTGTCAATTAACACTGTGAATCTTACAACCACGGAATCCTCCTTCATCCTCCCATTTTTTTGAGCAATCAAAAGTTGTAAATCTGAAGTTCGTTGGAAATCTCAAGCTCCCAATAAATAGCTACTGTCTCCTGAAATTGGCTATCAGAACCACAGACCTTCACAATCCCCCTCCAATTGTTTTAGTTCACATGTGTAACTCTAAAAACAGAATATCTCTTCACAACTCAAGTATGCTATAGAGAAGACGGGCAATTTTGCTAAGAAATTTAACTGGAGTCTTACAAGGAATACATTTAAAACTCTGACCAAGTACATATATAGTTTTGGCAGTCACAATTCACAGATAAACAAGTCATCGATTGGCTTATGTCTTATTTGGGGCAGGCCTAAGGGGCACAATTTGAGAGTCTGTTCAGGGAGAGCAAATAGAAAACTCTCTTGCTGCTTTGCCTAAAATGTGCATTACTAACATCGAATAAAATGGATGACCTTTTCAAATAACAATGCAGTTAGGAAAATGTGTTTCTTCTTTCTATAGGATTAAATGAACTCTGAGAATAAAGTTCCATCCTTTGGAAATGTGTGCAGTTTTGTGCATGTGTGTGTGTGCGTGTATGTGTGCATGTGTGCTTGAAGGTACGCCCCAACAACTGTCCATTTGACAATAATACGAATAAGAAGAAGATTTCCAAGAGGAACAAACTGGACTAGCATTTCCCCACCTAGTGCGTTCTGTGGGATTTGAAGTGCCAAAAAGAACCTTGGGTGTCCTGCTGAAGGTCTAGGCTACGATGCCAAACAGGCGACTTAGGCTTGGGGAAGTGTTGGATGGGAGTGGCGGCCTGAAGTAAGACCAGCATCAATGGGCTGGAGTTTGTATTCGCTAAGGACGATAACTCTCAGAGAAGAGGTTTCAGGAGGGAGGATTTTCCCAGAAGTTCAAACCTGAGTTCAGTAAAGCAAGTTCAAAAGCAGTGGATATTCCTTAGGAGAATGTCCTGACTGAAGAATATCAAACTTGATGGGTATTTTTATATCAGACTTTAGGAGCAGTTATATTTACCTGGAGATTTTTCTTTAATTTTCTCCCTTTGACACTCTAAATCCCTTCAGTTAACCAAACGCATTAGGAAAGTCTGATATACTTCAACAATGTTGTGAGATGTTGCTATGGTGACCGAAGAAATGAAATAGAAAAGAGGAGGATGTCTTTAAGGAGGTACATTCTTTTTTGAGGGGACTGTATCTTGGAATTCCAGGTAAGACCAATAACAGATTAAGTGGATGGCAGAGCTGGGAGAAGTAGGAATAGCCCATAATGCTATAGGGCAATTAAAGATGGACAAGTCACAAGACAGATGTTGTAACACCTGTACACCTTTTCCCAATCTAGAGGCTGGTGTTACTTGAAAAAGAAGTGTGAAGAAGGTAAGGTAAATTACATATAGATGAAGAAATCTGATGAAGTTAAAAAAAACCCTAGTATTTATTAATGCTAAATACTTTACATACATCATTATATTTAATCCTCCCAGAGATGCTTTGTGACATCATATTGCTTTGAGTTATTATTATTTCCATCTTGAAGACATGAGAAATGAGGCTTAGGTAAATTGGATGGCTGTCTCAAATCCCACAATTAGAAAGGAACTGAGCAACGATAGAAAAATCCAGATTCATTTGACTCAAGTTCATATTCTTTTCATAATGTGTGATTTTAATTTAGATTAGTAAGAGATTTATAAATTATAATTATATTTTATGTTTTTCTGAGTGTCTTATATAGTTATAAATTTTGTATAAGTGATACAACAACTTTTGAAAGTCAGATATTTTACAGAAATCAGTTAATCCTTATGCAACTTAAAAAATAGATAAAAATTAATTTGATTTTTAAGTTATTTACTCCCTCTACTGGTGACTTTTTGAAGTGATAGACCTCCCAATATATATCAAACCCTCAAAATAGAATTAATATTTGGTTTGTTAACAAGCATATTTTATGAGTTGACTGTTACCTTCCTTTTTCGTCCTCCTTGTTATAGAAATTCTTTCAGAGTAATTTTTTGTTAATTTTTAAGGAAACACATATTTATATTTGTTATAAAATATATTTCTTCTAGAATATAGTTAGCCAAATATTGTTTGCTTAATTTCAAAATTAACATGTGTCTTCTTTATATGTGCATGTATGTGTTACAAGTTTTTACTTTCTAATTCTGTGTGATGTTTAAATTCAAAAGATACTGAAATAAGAGTTCCAGTAAAAGTACAGGCTCATAAAATGTTTAGAGATAGCAATGAGAGCTTGGAAAGATATACGAAGAAAAAAGAGATAAACGGTTACTAGAAAAAAGACAAATCTAATATCTGGCAATATGGCTAAGAATGAATCTCTAGGACTTACCCAAATTAGTGGCTTAATATCCCTCCAGTCCTTGTAAGGGGGAATTTAAGACTGACTATATTCATCCGTGTGTGAGGGGCATAGAGGAGACCACATCATGTTAGAGAGAATGTATGTATCTCTTCAGCTCCATTGACTTCTCAGTGGTGGTGGTACAGTGCCCTAGAATGTTTTATGGTTTTACTGTGTGGGGGATTTATGTACATTGTTGGTGGGAGGAGGAAGAGTAATGAAGATAAATGTTGCATTTTTGTTTGGCTTTCTGTAATGATTGTGGAGGCTAAGGGATGTGTATCACATATATGACTTATAAAAGACTTCTGGAGGAATGAATTAAAATATAAACATTGATTGCCCTGTGAGTAATTGACGCTCCAGAAATTTTCACGGAAGGTCTTTTCCTGTGGCTTCCTATGTTCACAATATAGGAATGATGTGTTTCTTTGATCTGTGCTGAATGTTCTTTAACAATTTCATGAAGGTCTTTGTTTCAAGATAATGTAGACACATAGACACTTGTTTTATGATTTTTCCCTTTTATTGTGGTGTATTTCAACCTGTAATCTGGGAATATTACTGTAAGAAATTGTGCACTCAGCCATAGTTGGGCCCATAGGCTGTATGTTTCAGCCAGCCAAGTCCTGTGGGTTCTCAGAGTGAGCCCATTCCCAGTTCTGAATCAAAGATTAATATATGAGGTATCTTATCGACATATGTGTTCAAAAATGATATTATGATCCATCAGCTATTAAACATGCTGATATCTTTTAAACCTTTTTTTACACAGAGAAACTAAACCTAAACATTTTAAAAACAAGCAAACAAAACTAAACAACAGAAAAACAGGGTTAGATTTTCAAACAATGGTGACAATATTTCTATTAAATTCTTATTCGCCTGTATATAATAGGAATTATTTTCATGTCTACATATTTTCCTATGATTTTAAGGATTTTATTTAAATAATTTTATATTTAAAAATAGCTATAAAGAAAGATGCACAGTTGATTAAAAAAGCATATTACCAAATGGCGCTAAAGAAAAACCAAAAGCAGCCTGCTTAAGTAGTATAGCTCCTGAGTTCTCAATGAGTGTGTGAAGAGTGATATAAGTCCCCTTTTTCAGTGGGAGATAACAAGATGGAAAATGTGAATGGACTGGCAATATACTGCCCAGGCACACATTGAAGGGGGTCCTAGGCCTTCTAAAGTCTAGTTCATGCTCCCAAACACGGAAACCACAGAGAGTTAATGATAATTGAGATCATATGTTTCTTATCAAAGCTTCCTCAAGAAAAGCAGCTTAAGGGAAAATTCTTAAATATGTGTCTTAACCACAGTCTACCAATCCCCTTCCGCATTGGAGTCTTTAGCTAATTTGTTGACTTAATTACCCAAGGCACAGGAAGGTTAAACAGAGTGATAATCTGATTTTCTCTGATTGCTGATCACTGCAGAAAGTGGCCCCTGGGATGCAAAAATAAACCTAGAACCTGAGGCTATGTAAAATGGAGAGGTGAGGCAATTATCCAGATAATTCAGGCAAAGTTGACTGTTTACAGTAATCAAATTATCTGGATAAGTACTCAGCCGACACTGTCTACAAGAACAACGGCTTTAATCATATCATCTGGTCTGATTAAATGAGCTATAGCTTATCTGTGTTTAGCGTGAACTATTTATATTTAATAGTTACATTCATAAGAAAAAACATATTATAATATCCTGTGAAAATATCATCACAAATGATAGGGATAACTACGAACATTTTGTCCAAGGATGAATGCTTGTCTTTAAATAGTTAGAAAACATGAGATCATAGAAAGAAAATAACAAGTGGGAAAAAAATAGATTTACTGTGGTGAGTCTCATGTGAAGGTCTGTATGAAAAGTGAGGTAAGAAAAGTTGAAACTGTTATAGTAAATGGAAGTTTACCCCACACCGTGTCAATTGGAAATTTATATTCTGACACTCTCTGATTGTCAAGAGGTATCAAAAAAAAAATCTTTAAATAGAAGGAGAATAGGTTGACTCTTTTTTTTCTTGCCTCAGAAAATAGTACTTGCTCATTTTCGAAATTTTAGAAAATACAGAAAATTATTAAGGGGTAAACCAAAATCACAATCCAGAGAACACCACTCTTAATGTTATTGTGTATGTTTTTCTGGACTTTTAAATAATATATAGCGCTGTTTGAGCTTCTGGATCAAACCAGGCATGGTTTTTCAACTATATACATCAATTAGAAAAATGAAATTATATTGTTTGTGTTTCAAAGCATGTATTTTTCATTAGACAATATCTCTGGTGTCTTCTTGTGTCAACAAATATGTAGATGTGGCATCCTTTTTAATTTACTTACATTAATATGGCATAAATCTAATTTCTATTATTGAACACTTAGGTTATTTCTAATTTTATTATAAACAACTCAGTGTTGGATATTCTCACACATGCATCTTTACATACATGATTTTAAATTTTTTTTCAATTGACAAACAATAATCTTACATATTCATGGGGTACATAGTGATGTTTCCATACACATAACATACACGTGATCAGATCAGAGTAATTAGCATATCTATCATCTCAAACATTTATCATTTCTTTGTATTAGGAATGTTCAGTTTCATCCTTGTAGCTATTTGAAAGTATATTATTATTGTTAACTATAAGCATCCTACAATGTGGTATAGAACATTAGAACTTATTCCTTCTATCTAGCTGTAATTTTGTATCCTTTAACAAATCTCTCCCTATCCATACCTTCCCCCTACCCTGCCCAGCCTCTGGTATCGTCTGTTCTACTAATGTTAACTTCAATTTATTTAGCTTTCATATATGAGTGAAAACATATTGTGTTTAACTTTCTGTTCCTGGGTTATTTTACTTAACATGATCCAGTTTCATTCATGTTTCCAGGAATGACATGATTTCATTCTTTTTTATGGCTGAGTAGTACTCCATTGTGTATCTATACCACATTTTCTTTATCCATTCATTTGCTGTTGAATACCTAGGTTGATTCCATATCCTGGCTATTGTGAATAGTGTTACAATAAACACTGATATTTTTCCCCCTAGGTTAGATTCCTAGAAGTGGAATTGCTAGGTCAAAGAAAGTGTACATTTTTATGGCCTTTGACATATATTGGTCAACTGAATGTCATACATTTTTTACAACTTTTCAATGGTACAAATTGAATATAAGAGTACCTAGTTCCCCATAGCATGTCATCTGTAAACAACATTTTTTATTTAAAAATCTTTTTACTTGGCAATTTGATATGTAAAAGAATCAATTTTTTTTTACTATTCTTCTTTACATTTTATGAAAGTGAATATATTTTTATAATTTATTTCCCATTTCTATTTTCTACTTTTTTTGTGAATTACCTATGAATATTTGCATTTTTTCCTTTGGAGTATTTTTCATGTTTGTTTTCATTTCTAAGATCTCATTAACACAGTAAGATTATACAATCTCTGTCTATGGCTATCTTGCAATAATTTCCCCAGTTTTACATTTTCCTTATAGTATTTTAATGATTTTTTCAGTTTAGAAGCTTCTCAAATTTATATAATCAAACTTATGAACTTTTTCTTTGTTTTTTCAATCATTGCCTATAAAGCCTTCCACACTTGCAGAATTAGCTATGGATATATGTATTTCCTTATTCCAGGCCATTTTATTGATATTTTAAAATTTAAATCTTTAATCCATTTGGAAGAAAAAATTCATCATCAAGAAAATAAAATTATAGTTAGGGTATTTTGATTATATTAGTTGTGATTTTCCTGTCCTGGTTCTTCAAGTTTCATTAAAATTGGCACCCCAATGTACACTGGTCTACCCTAATGTGACCCTGAAACTGCTTCGAGGATCTCAAGAGTGCTCTAGCTTAAAAAATGAAATTCAGGACACTTAAGAAAAAAATAAAATCATAAATGAATTCAGAAAGGAAAAATTAAGTCATGTGCAAAGAAATAAGAATCAAAATAACATTCTTCAATAAATATAGAATATGTTAGAAGACATATGGAACAAAGCTTCCTAAATCCTGAGATAAAACAATTTCAGTCTAGATTCTTTACTCAGAGAAACTAGCATTCAAGTATGAGCACAGACGGATGAAGACTTCTATTTTTTACGTACAAGAAGGAACTCAGTAAAACTCAGAGGAATTTTTTTGAGAGGTTAACTCGAAATGCTTCAGGAAAATTAGAGCATTAAGTGAAATTCATTTGATCCAAGAGTCAATGTTTTCAACCCAAGAAAGCAGTGATGGAATGGTCCAGTATGACAACTGTGCGGCAGGGTGAGGACAACCAAGCAGAGGGGGGGAGGGATTGGGAGGGAAGATTTGTTAGAAAAAAAGTTATGTAAAAGGACTTATAACGGCAATAATAGGATAACGAGTCGGAAAATGAGTGGTGCGTGATAAAGGCAAATATTGCAAGAAATTAAATGAGGGACATTAGAAAATTTAAGGACAGGAAATTGTTTCAAACAAGAAACAAACTCAAATGAAGGATAATTTTGAGCAATTGATGAGGGATAGAAAAAGAAAAATTCATTTGACACTAATGCTGGGAATAGTCTCCTTTGGCCCAACAGTTGAGACGATAAACCAATAAATGTGAAAATATAATTCTAGCATATCACTTGACACAATTTAGGAAAATTATTTACATAGTTATAATAATATAAATCCTATAATTGGTCTCTTAACTTTTAGAGCCTACTTATAAGAAAGACATGTATCAAGGCTTTATTGTAGTTGTCAGGCAGAAGGAAATTGTTTACAGTGTTGATAATGTGCAGCTAAAAATGCAGTTGACAAAAAAATGAGGAATAAAGGGAGAAACGGTGAAGAAAACGGTGAAGGTGCTAAATTCTCATTTTTTAAAATTTTTTAAATTATTTTTTTATTTCTGCATATTATGGGGGTACAAATGTTTAGGTTACGTGGCCCTTGCCCCCACACCCCGCCAGTCAGAGCTTCAAGCATGTCCGTCCCCCAGATGGTGCGCATCACACTCATTATGTATGTATATACCCATCCTCATTTATAAGTAGGAATCAAAAGATACTTCGAAAAATTAATGGAATAAAAATCAGAGCTATAAACATATATATTAAAAGTTATAAAGGTAACCAATCAAATAACTAACAATAAAATAAATTTCTAACAGTAATATGAGTGCCTAGATGGGGAAATGGGATGCAGTAGGTGAGTAAAATCCTCATCTTCTTCTGTGTTGGAGAATTAATAGGTATAGTCTAAATTAGATAAAACAGGAAATAGAAGCTCAAATATGTATGTAGTTATAGAAGTAACCACCATAAGAATTACAAACAGAAACAGAATACATGCTATGAGCAAAGGGAGTAACTGTTGCTTTT
Source organism: Propithecus coquereli (assembly GCF_000956105.1). Lineage (NCBI taxonomy): Eukaryota > Metazoa > Chordata > Mammalia > Primates > Indriidae > Propithecus > Propithecus coquereli. Next base: position 783,871 of record NW_012152285.1, on the reverse strand, counting down.
CATAAACTTTTCTGTAGTATTTAGTTTCTCAAGTATCTGCAGTACTTCAATAAAACTCAGTTAAGAACAAGAAAAGAAAAAACTGCCTAAGAAAATTGTAGGCAGGAGATGGTGGTTCGTACATGTGATCTCTGCACTTTGCTTGAGGCTAAGAATCAAGATCATCAGCCTGGGCAACACAGCAAGAGCCAGTCTCTACAAAAATAAAATTACCCAAGCATAATGATGTGCCCCTGTAGTCTCAGCTACTCAGGAGGCTGAGGTGGGAAGATTGCTTGAGTCTAGAAGTTTGAGGCTGCTGTGAGCTCTGCTCATGCCATAGCACTCCAGCCTGGGTGACAAAGCAAGATCCTGTATCAAAAAAAAAAAAAAGAGAGAGAGAGAAAGGAAAATAAAATTAATGTAATCACAGAGAGTATGTCATTTCAACATGTAAAAACTGTTCTGAATGAAAGATACAAACTGGCCATGCAAATAAAGTAAAGGGTGAATGGACTTTAATTGAGGAGTTTCGCAGAGGAATGCCCATGCTCTCTTGCCCGTAGCAGATAGTTTCCCTGCATTTTAGCTGACAACATAGTTGCCCAGAATTAAGACTATTTCCCAGCCTCCCTTGCATCTAGCAGTGGTCATATAACTAAGTTCTGGGTAATGGTATGTGAGTGGGAGTGATGTGTGCAATATTTGGATTGAGCCTTTGTAGGGAAGGCGTGTGCTCTCCACTTCCCATAATTTCCCTTCCAGTTTCCTAGAACATAGGCTTCTAATGAATTTATGTATAAGAAAAGCAAGATTAGAAAGATAAAGTGTCTTGCTCTAGGTAATCAGCAATGAATAGCAGGACTGAGAGGTAAACACAGTTATTCTGACACAAATTCTCCTCCAAGTATATAATTTAGAATATTCGATTGCAATCTTTACTCTCACAATAACTCTGCATTCTAAAACATTAATTTGCTGAATATAAATTGGCTTTTGAATAAATTAGGCCATTTACTAAAAATATTCTTTATTACTGAATAGTAGTTAAAGACTGAGACATTCAGATAATTTGAAATTATTTATTTTATAATAAGATCTTTAAAACACTTTAAAAAAACAAATTATGTTTTTAGATTTTCTCAGGTCAAAAATTTCTGTTGTAATTTTGATTATAATTATGTTAAAATCACACACACACATACACCCAAGACAATCTTGAAAGAAAAACAAAGTTGCAAGACTCACAATTCCTCATTGCCAAACTTACTACAAAGCTGCGATAATCAAGACTATATGGTTTTTGCAAAAAGATAAACATATAAGTCAATGGAATAGAACTGAAAGCTCAGAGATAAACCCATATGCAGCGAATTAATTTTCAACAAGTTTGCTAAGACCATTCAATGGGAAAAGAATAATCTTTTCAACAAATGGTGCTAGGACAAATGGCTATCTCCATGCAAAAGAATTAGTTGGACTCTTACCTACCATCACATTTAAAAATTAACTTGAGGCTGGGCGTTGTGGCTCACTCCTGTAATCCTAGCACTCTGGGAGGTCGAGGCGGGAGGATCGCTCAAGGTCAGGAGTTCGAGACCAGCCTGAGCAAAGCGAAACCTCATCTCTACTAAAAATAGAAAGAAATTATCTGCACAATTAAAATATACATATAGAAAAAATTAGCCGGGCATGGTGGTGCATGCCTGTAGTCCCAGCTACTCGGGAGGCTGAGGCAGGAGGATCGCTTGAGCCCAGGAGGTGGAGGTTGCTGTGAGCTAGGCTGACGCCACGGCACTCTAGCCAGACTCTGTCTCAAAAAATAAACAAAAAAATTAACTGGAAGTGGAATAAAGATGGAAATGTATGAGCTAAAATTATAAAACTCTTGGAAGAAAACATAAGGGTAAATTTTTAAGATCTAGGATCAGGCAACGGTTTCTTGGATAACACACCAAAAGTACAAGCTACAAAAAAAAAAAAAAAAAAATAGATAAATTGTACAGTAACTCTATCAAGAAAGAAAAAATACAACCTACAGAATAGAAGAAAATATTTTCAAATCATATATCTGATAATAGTCTACTATTTAGAATTTATAAAGAACTCCTACAACTCAACAATGAAAAGACAATAACTCAACTAAAACATGGACAAAGGACTTGAGTAGACGTTTACCCAAAGTGGATCTACAAATGACCGACAAACACATGAAAAGATGCTCAACGTCATTAATTGTTAGGAAAATGAAGATCAAAACCATGAGATAATTCTTCACAACTACTAGGATGGCTATAATAAAAAAATAGACAAATGAGTGAGAATTTGGACCATTCATAGATTACTGAGTGGGAATGTAAAATGGTGCAGTCACTCTGGAAAACAGTCTAGTATTTCCTCAAGAAGTTAGATGTAGAGTCACCATATGACCAGCAATTCTACTCCTAGGTATTTGCACAAGAGAATTGAGAACATATGTTCACACAAAAACTTATATATGAATGTTCATAGCAGCATTATTCAAAATAGCCAAAAAATGGAGACAAGTGAAAAGTGGATACACAAAATGCAGTATAGCCATTCAATGGAATACTATTCAGCCATAAAAAAGAATAAAGTACTGAAACAAGCTACAACATGGATGAACCTTGAAAACATGCTAAGTGAAGGAAGCCAATCACAGAAGGCCACATATTGTTTGATTCCATTTATATAAAATGCTCTCAATAGGCAAATTCTTAGAAACAGAAAGTAGAAAAAAGATCACCAGGGCCTGATGGGGAAAAGGAGTAAATGAGGAGTGACTGCTCATGGGTATGGAGTTGCATGTTGGGAAGATGAAAATGTCATGGGATTAGATTGTGGTAACGGCTATACAACTTTGTGAATATACTAAAACCCACTGAATTGTATGCTTTGCAAGTGCATTTTGTTCTATATGAACAATGTTTTTTAAAAAAACACAGTAAGCACATACATATCAGGAAAGAATTGGCATCAGTTACTTTGTTGGTCATCGTATTCTTCCAACCATTTCCAATCATCGTGAAGAAATAATTAGACAAGATTCAGGTAAATAAATGAAAGATTCACACTTAGTTTTATCCATTTAATCTTGTTTTATTTTTTTTCAGTGATTTTTTCCTGTTGCCATATACTTTACCTTTTTTTTCAAAACTGTAGCATTTTTTTCTTTCTAAACTTAAGTGCAACTTTGGAAGGAAAGGCTCATATTAGCTTTAACTGCTAGTGATGTAGACCTGCTGGCACCATTAACAAAAGTGGAGGATTCTGACACTCAGGGAAGATGCTCTTATTTCTCTGGTCCACAAAGAGCCAAAAGTGAGCCCTATTATTAGAGCCAGTGAGACCAGATTCACCATATGATTAATCACCCAAGTAGAGGCAAAAATTCAGCCTGGATTGCACCTAGTGTGTGGGTCAGAGAGCTTTTCCAGAGCTTGTTAAGAGCTTCAGGCTTGTCATTTTCCCCTTCTACAATAAACTTTCTTTTAACATGCTGTAAAAAAAGAAAAATGAAGTTTGGTGATGCATCCTTTTGGAAGCAAGGTGGTTGCCAAAATATAAGGCCAGGGAAATGACAAGAGAACTTGATTTTATACTTTAGCTACACACCATTCTTCAAATCCATTAAATGGGATAAGGAAGGACAACTCTAAATTTTAGTTTTTATCCTTTGGTCTTTGTCCTGTTACAACGCTTCTTCTGTCTTGCCCCTTCCTTATATATAAATATATATTATATACACACATTATATATGCATTCAGAGAGAGAGAGAGAGAGAGAGAATATTAATGTGGTATTTCAAGGCAAGGTCATGGCTTAAAAATATCTTGCTTTTCCCCCAAGGTCTTTAAAAATATCTGCAATCAACTAAGCAACCAATTACTGTACATCACAAATGCATGTTTTCACAGCTATTTTTAGGGGCAAGATTCAGTCACTACACATCCTGTTCACTCAAAACGACAGACAGCCATAGAGGGCAGCTAATGAGTAGGTAGCCAAATGACAATGTCTCCTTACTTTTGACTTTACTTCCAAGGCCCTGGTGGCTGCCTGACCGTCTCCACGCTGGCGTCAAACAGTCCCCCTGCAGTATGCAGACAATTTAAATTATTACAAGGCAATGTTGCAAGTATGAACCCTGGCACAAAATAAAGTAATTACATTCAATTAGCAGTCCCCAAAGTGATGGTCCAATACTGAAGGCTTTAGATGTTGCCTTTTGTTGACTTACAGAAGCCAGGTAATGAGTGAAACTTCAAAGTGTAAGAGACTAAATTACTGCTTAATTAGTGGAAACTAGATCAGAAAACATGGCAAAATAGAAAAAAAAAACACATACCCACAATTTTCTTTTGTTGTAGGAATTCGGATGATATGCTCCATTTCCCAAATAACAACAACTGAATACCCCAATACAGGAATGTTCTGAGGAAAAACTAGCTGGAATTATGTTATTAGAGGTGTTTTGAGGGAAAAATTTATTTGATTTGATGCCACATCTGTACCCCTAGTGATTTTTCTTCTTCTTTTAAGAAAAATCTACTTTTCTTGTTTGAAGTTTGAAAAACAAATTTAAATAGAATTGTATTAGATTAAATAAAGTATTCCTTAAATCCCATTACTGGTCCAATCAATATCCTTTTGCAGAGAACACTAATAAGTTTGCTTCTCTGAGGAACAATCTTTCACTCAAACATAGCCAGAAAAATTCTGAAAAATAAAAAAAATAGGGGAAACCAGCCTTGCTGATTACTAAAATATAGTATTTTTAGCATATGTACTTTTTACTATATGTAATTTACTATGCAGAAAAGGTAACATTGTTTTTCTGTGAAATAAAGATGATCAGTCAATCAACAGGTTGAAGCAAATAGTTAAATTTGTATTTCACTTACTACACCAAAATACATTTTATACAGATCAGAGATTTAAGCAAGAAAAATAAAACTAGCAACTAGAAGAAAATGAGTTTTAAAAAAATCTAAGAATGAATCATTCTAAGAATGACACCAACTCAGAACATAAATGAAAATACATGAATTTTCTCTATTACAATGTTACGCATTATCTATCTTAAAAATTGTAAATTATAATAAAAATAATTAAAATTATAAATTGCAAACTAAGAACACATATTCATCATAATCGTTAAGCACGGAGGGCTAATTTCTTTAATACACGAGGAACAACAACAAATTGTTTAAAAATTGACCAACACTTCAATAGAAAAAAAAAGGAGCAAAGGATATAAACAATCAGCAGGGAAAAAATATTCTTAAACATGAATCAAATCTCAACCTCATTTATATTCAGACAAATAAACCCAAAAGTTAGCTACCATTTTTTATTTATCAGATTTTCAAATATCAAAAAGTTTAAAACATTTTGTAGCTGAGAGCACAGGGATGTAGACAACTCACACACAATTAGTAGAACTGGTTCAACCTCCAGAGAAGGCAATTTTGCAATGTTGTCAAAATGAAAAATTTATATATCTTTGACTTCTAGAAGTTTCCTACATATGCATAGGACATGTACAAAGATGTTCATTGCAGCTCGTTTATAGTAGCAGTAGAAAAACAATGTAGATGTCTAACAATAAGAGAATAATTTAATAGAGTATAGGTATTTGGAGAAAAATAACTGCATGCTCTATAGGCACTGAATTGGAACTACATAATATAATGTTAAGCAAGAAAAAGCATGGCATTCTTAGTATAGTAGGCTATCATTTGTATAAAAAGCAGTAATACACATATATGCATATTCTTATCTATCTCTGGAAAAGTATCTAGTAAAAGTGGTGGTCTTGGGAAAAAGATAAGAGTATGAAAGAAATCTTAGACTATTTACAATTTTTATATTGTACCAAGTACATTTCATAGTCATATAAACACATTAATTGAAATGTTCAAGGCAACATTTTAATATGCATGAATATTCTCAATAAAAAATGCTCTTTTCCAACATCTTGAGTTCATTTTAATAAATTTTACACTTCCAAACTCTATAAATATGAAACAACTCAGAGTAGTCTTTGAACTCTATGAGCAATGAATGACTATCTGGTTGGGTGAACTGCTTATACCATCTAATTAGAAGATAAATTTTCAAAGAAATTGGTAAATTATTTATTGTAAGCATAACCTCTTATCTACACTTTCTTCTGCCTGCCTCCTCCAACCTTTATCCTATACTCAAGGGCCAAAAAACAGAGAGCTAGACAGAAACTTAAAACCACATCTTTCGGGGGGGTGCAAGGGCAACATACGTAACCTAAACATCTGTACCCCCATAACATGCTGAAATAAAAAAAAAAACAAACATCTTTCATAAAGTGGACATTGGCATAAAACCCAGGACACAGTATTTTTTACATGAATAATAATACAAAAAAAATCTGATGTTTGGTTCATAACCTCCTTGTACTCATTTATAATTATATAAGTTATCAACATCAGAACATGAAAATAAAGTATTCATTTTGTGCCGTGAATGAGATATTAATATTAGGCTTATGTCTTCTTATATGCCCCATAAGATAATAAATAAAAATGGTTTTCAAGAGTTTAATCTTCTACATTCTATCTTGACTTGTAGAGTTACTTTTCTACTTACTGATAAAAACATCTGTTGTCATTTTAAATAAAATATATGTGAGATCATATTTTATATAGCTACTCATTGTGTGTAACAGGTAAATCTACATCCTCAACATGCCATCCTCAAATGGGGGATAAACATTTATTTCCCCAGCAAAGGGGCTGTATCACCATTAATTTCCCATCCACATTCTGTTGCTGAAACATTTGGGCAAATTGAGTAGCTAGGTGACAATAAAAGATGTCAGTTAAAGAAATTCCAAACCTCTTTGCATCCCCAACTTTACCATTAGGAGGAAGAGCTACACTAATTCAGATCATTGCTTCTTCTAGTATGTCTAGAAGAAGTTTTTATTTATTCTAGTACTTCTCCATTTACAGTTTTTCCTAATTACTTTAAAGAATATACCCCATGTATAACTTTGACTCAAACTACCCAAAAGCAATTCATGTAACCAAAACGTTTGTACCCTTGTATATAACTTTGACTCAAACTGCACAAAAGAATAATAATCCTTGCATACCCCTTGATCAAACAGCTGCAGATTTAGGAATCTATCCTATCATAATAAAAGCAACGTATAAAGCATATGTTTATAAAAATAATCATTTCTATGTTATTAACAGTGGCAATACCTGGAAGCAACTTATATGTCCAAGAATAGTGGAAACATGCTAATACATTTAAATGATGAAATATTATGAAGTGAGATCTATAAGTTATTAAATATATGTGTAGTAACTTCATTTTTATAAAAACAAACTTCAACCAAAAACCTATTATGTGAAATGTGAATGTACTTGTGTGGCAGAGCGAAAAGGAGGGAGACACATCCAGCTCCTGTCACCTATCACTTGAGGTGGTAGAAGCATATGAGTTAAGCTACCTTCAGCTGTAAATACTAGAGATCTCGACTCAAATTGATTTTGAAAGTGAGGAAATGATGGGAATAGAAATCTATTTTAGTAATCTAGCCTAGCTGTAGGGTGATTTCAGAGTAAATGTCTCTCTGGCTCTGTTGTCTATGATTTTCTTGGCTGCTTCCTCTTTGATGGCTTTGAGCACTAACTTTTGCCCTCTGCTTTCTTCATACTGGAAAAATAGCTATTACAATTCTTTGTTTTTCATCTACACTCCTAGGGAAACTGTCTAATTTATTATTTAAACTGGGAAATTTTAGAGAGTGAAAGCAGTGCTATTATTACTCATTTTAGGACAATAGGCATAAGCTGGAACCCTCCCAGACATACTAGTATCTATGGCACTTTTCACATGTCACAACAGCCAAAGCAAAAGACAGACAGCCTCTTCTGGTGGCTTTACTCTAAGAGAGAAAATTGATTTCTCAGAAGTCCTAAGTAAAGTTCTTCTCCAGATTCACTGGGCTGAACTGGTTCATGCCACCATTAGTGACCCAAACCCTATGGCTGGGGGAATACCTAATGCTGATTGTATTTTCAAGCCCCTCATTCAATGGATGGAGAGATCAATTACTTTCGATCTGCAACTTTCCAAAATGTTGTCATGGTGTAACCAGCTCTATGAACAAATTTTAATGACCCCTATATGACTTTTTATAATCTTCTCCCTTACCTAACTACTTGACCTTTTGATTTGTTTCCCAGAAATGGTGGATTTTCTATAAGAGAAAGGAATTGCAGTCCTTAAGCTCCCAGGGCAGACGTCCTGAAGTCAAGACTCACCTGTCATCAATGCAAGTAGCTCCTTTCTAATTTAACACAATATGCCCGAAGGCATGTGGCCCCGTCCTTAAAAAGCCCATGATCTCCATTAGTTGGGGAGACAGATTTGAGGAAGCTTCTCCCATTCTCCCAACGAGACATCTTTTGTATTAAAAAATTCCTTTCTTTGTTGACAATCCTCATTGTCTCAATAATTGGATCTTTGTTCAGCAAGCAACTAGACCTAGGAGGAAACCCCCTTGTGGTTTTGAGAACATGGGGACTTCTGGGGGTTCCTGGGACCCATTTTTCATAAAGTAAGTTTTTTTTAACATAAAATGAGTTTATTATTGCTTTTTTATTTCAACAGATTTAGGGGGTACAAATGGCTTTGTGTTGCATGAATGAATTATATAGTGGTGGAGTCAGGGCTTTCAGTGTACCTGTCACCCGAATATTTTTAAATGATTAATAAATATTTTTTAAATTTCTCTTTTAATTGCTATTGTAGTAAATATCAATAGATATGATCCAGATAAACAAAAAATTTAGAAATCCTCAATAATTCTAATAGAATAAAAGGATTCCTGGGACCAAATGTTTGGAAACTTTGCCTTAGACCAATCATGTGAACTCCCTGGGCTTGGGGTGGGGTCAGTTCCTTTTGGGTAGTGGGCTATGTGGGGGAGCAATGTATTCATATAACGGAATAAATCAGTGCTCCATCAAAAGATCTACAAAGGAATGGATGCTGGGTATATAGTAAACACCATCCACCACAGTAGAAAATAGAAAGGTCAGGTTGGGGCAGCTTATCAGCATTTCCTTTCTTGTTAAATTGTCACAAGGAAGCAAGATGTTACTTTTGTAATTTTTGAAAATAGATTTAATTAAAATAATTAAAAATAATAATAATGTCAAATGACTTTTAATCATACGAGCAAGATTCAGTTCAATTTAATACTCAACCACGACCAAGAACTTTTCAATAGCAATGAATAAAGCAAAAAATTTTTAAAGTAGTTTTTAAAAAAAATTAATAATTCTTTATTATTATTATTATCATCATCATTATTATTATTTTTTGAGACAGAGTCTCACTCTGTTGCCTGGGCTAGAGTGCTGTGGTATCAGCCTAGCTCACAGCAACCTCCAACTCCTGGGCTCAAGCAATCCTACTGCCTCAGCCTCTTGAGGTAGCTGGGACTACAGGCTCATGCCACCACACCCAGCAAATTTTTCTATTTTTAGTAGTGACAGGGTCTCACTCTTGCTCAGGCTGGTCTCAAGCTCCTGACCTCAAGCGATCCTCCCACGTCAGCCTTCCAGAGTGCTAGGATTACAGGTGTGAGCCACTGTTCCTGGCCAAAAAATTAATAATTCTAATTCTAGGAAATTAAATGAAATTTGAATAAAAATTATTATAATTTGTTTCCTAGATAGTATTGATAATATTTACTATACATTTAAAGTGAATTTTTTTTCTGAGTTTAAGTTTAGAATCATAGAAAATTTTGCCTAGGTTCTTTCCTGAAGATAAAATAAACAGTCCAGTTTATTTCTAGAACTTTGTAATAGTACTAATTGAATATTGCTTAGTAAATTGACATAAAATTATCTTATCTTTATTATATTGAATCATTTTTTTTGAACTGGCACTACCTTTATTTTCAGCCTGATTTTTAGAATACAATTTAGCATATGTGTTTGAAAATTTGAAAGGACAGATAATTAGAAACTATTGGATCTTTTTTGCCATTACTAAGGATGGAAATTGAATTTTGTCAAATGCCCCTCATCATAAATTAGGATCATATTTTCCCTCCCATATTAATAGATGTAATACTATTGAATCATCCTTGCATTTCAGGTTTGAATCACACTTCATTATTCTGTACCATACCTTAAATACACTGCTAAATTATTTGTTACTATTTTATTTATATGATTCCTACATTTCTGTTCAAATGTGCAATGACTCCATGGTATGATCTTTGTTATCTATTTTTTTTAGGTTTAATTTTAATGTTATACTTTGTAAAAAATGGTTTGAAAGGGCTTTTTTCTTCTATGTTCTGAAAAAAATATATACAAATGGAAAAGAAAATCTTACTTATTTACTTATAAAACTACCATGTTGAGCTTACTATGGGCTAGGCACTATTCAAAGCATTATCAAGTACTAGCTCATTTAATCCCTATAACAAACAACACTATGGGATAGGTACTATTATTCTTATTTTATAAATGATAAACGGAGGCTCAAGGAAGTTAAGTAACTTAAGTTGTAAACTTGGTTAAGTAACCAAGATAACACAGCTCACAAGTGGCAGAATTAAGTAGAATTTGACTGCAGACAGTCTGGTCCCAGAGTTCATACACTGACATAATTTGAAACTTGGGCTTCTTTTTTGTGGTTGGTTTTTTATACTTTTTCAATTTCTTGTATGATCTCTGTGACTTCCTTTATGAATAAAAATCATTCCTCCAGTGTGTCAAATTTAATTGCTTTGAGTTTTGCCAAGCAGTTGACTGAAGGCTACTGAGCAGATGAACAGTATGATGAAAATTTAAACATCAGTTATTCCTTCTGTCAAAAAATATCTACTGAAAACCTCCTATGACTCAGACACTGATTTGGATGAGGGAAATATAGTAGTGAACAATCACAAAAATAGGTCACATCTCCTCTCTCATAGCAATTATGTTAAAATGGGGCAAGATGCAAATAAACAAGTGGTGGTAAGTGCCAAGAAAAAAATAAAATAGAACAAGGAGATACAGGGTGACGGGAGACCAGGATGGGGAATGCTTTAGACATGGTGTCAGGGAAAATCAGAATGAAGCGATGGAGACAGCCATGTGCATGGATATCTGGGGAGTGCATTCCACCGGCAAGGGAAAGTATTTCCACGGGAATGTGCTTCTAAAGTTCTAGAAACAGTGACAAGGACAATATCTCTCGCACAGTGTGACAGAGGGAAATATGGTAAAGGATGAGATCGGGAGGTTTCTGTAGGCCAATTCATGCAGGACCTGTAGGTTATAATAAGAACTGTTTTACTTCATTAAGATGGAAGGCCATGGGAAGCTTTTCAGCAGTGTCATGAAATGAATTATATATTCAGAGACATCATTCTGACTGTCAAGTGAGGAAGAATCTAGGATGGGGCCAGCATGGATAAGGGAGATGAGAATTGATATTGCAATGCTTGAGGAACTTGATAGAGGCGGAAATGGTGAGAAGCACTTCAGTTATGGACAAATTTAGATGATAGAACTGACCAGAATCTTTGCAGATTGGATTTGAAAGAAAGGAGTTGAGAATGACTCAAACATTTATGGTTTCAGTAGCTGGAAAAATGCAAGTGCTATTTCTTGAGTGGGAAAGACCAGGGGAGGAGGTTTGAGTACAAGGAAAACAATTTGATTTTGCACTTGTTAATTTTGCGATGACATTAATTTTCTATTACTGCTTTAACAGATCACCACAAACTTAATAGCTTAAAGCAAACAACACAAATTAATTTTCTTGCAGTTCTATAGTTTAGAAGTTGACCTGGGTCTTATCGGGCTAAAATCAAGGTGTATTCAGCAGGCCTGCCTTCCTTCTGGAGGTTGTAAGGGAGAATCCGTTGTCTCACCTTTTCCAGAATTTAGAGGCTGCCTGCATTCTTTTTTTTTTTAGGGTACTATGAGGGTACAAACATTATGATTACACTTTATGTCTTTACCTCACCGAAGCGAGGGTTAAAGGCATGCCCTTCCTCCCTATATGCTCCCCGTGTCCTTTAGTTGTGGATTTATCCCCCCATCCCTCTAATCTCTGGAGAGTATTTCTGCCATGTGATCACCCTAGTGTTGATCAGTTAGTACCAATTTGATGGCGAGTACAAGCGGAGCCCATTCTTCCGATCTTGTGGTGCCTCACTTTGGATAATGGGCTTAAGTTTAATCCAGGAAAGTATAAGAGGTTCTAGATCACTGTCGTTTCTTATGATTGAGTAATGTTCCATTGTATACATATTCCAAATTTTAATAATCCACTCATGGATTGACGGGCACTCGGGTTGTTTCCACATCCTTGCAATAGTGAATTGTGCTGCCATAAACATTCGGGTGCAGATGTCTTTATCATAGACTGTTTTATGCTCTTTTGGGTAGATGCCAAATAGTGTTCTTGCTGGATCGAATGGTATTTCTATTTTTAGCTCTTTGAGGTATTTCCAAATTCTTTTCCACAGAGGTTACACTAATTTGTAGTCCCGCCAGCAGTGTAAGAGTCTTCCTGTCTCTCCGCATCCTCTCCAGCATTTGTTGTTTTGGGATTTTTTGATAGAGGGCAATCTCACTGGGGTTAGGTGATATCTCATTGTGGTTTTGATTTGCATTTCTCTAATGATTAGAGATGTTGAGCATTTTTTTATATGTTTGCTGGCCATTATTCTGTCTTCTTTTGAAAAGTTTCTGTTCATTTCCTTTGCCTATTTGTTGATGGGGTTGTTTTATTTTTTCTTGTTGATTTTTTTGAGTTCTAGATAGATTCTGGTTATCAGCCCTTTATCAGATGTGTAGAGAGCAAATATTTTCTCCCATTCTGTGGGTTGTCTATTTGCTCTAATGACAGTTTCCTTGGTGGTGCAGAAGCTTTTTAATTTGATTAGATCCCATTTATTTATTTTTGTTGCTGCAGTGATTGCTTTGGGGTTCTTCTTCAAGAATTCCTTGCCTAGGCCAATGTCTGAAAGGGTCTTTCCAACATCTTCTTTTAGAATTCTTAAGGTTTCATGCCTTAGGTTTAAGTCTGTTATCCATCTTGAACTGATTTTGTGAGAGGTGAGAGGTGGGGATCCAGTTTCATTCTTCTGCATGTAGCTATCCAGTTTTCCCAGCACCATTTATTGAAAAGAGATTCTTTTCCCCAGTGTATATTTTTGTCAGCTTTGTCAAAGATTAGATTACCATATGCGGGTGGTTTCATCTCTGGATTCTCGGTCCTGTTCCAGAGGTCAATGTCTCTGTTCTTGTGCCAGTACCATGCTATTTTAGTTACCATAGCCTGGTAGTACAGCTTGACGTCTGGTAGACTGATACCTCCCAGTTTGTTCTTTTTACTTAAGATTGTTTTGGCTATATGAGGTCTTTTCTGGTTCCATACAAAGTGTAGAATTATTTTTTCCAGATCTGTGAAGAATGATAATGGGATTTTGATAGGGATTGCATTAATTCTGTAGATCACTTTAGGTAATATGGACATCTTAACGATATTGATTCTGCCAATCCATGAGCAGGGTAGGTTTTTCCATCTGTTTACATCTTCTACAATTTCTTTTTTCAGTGCTTCATAGTTCTTTTGGCTCAGGCCCATCCTCCCTCTTCAAAGCCAGACAGGAAGGATCAATTCCTTCTCTCACTGCATCACTCCGACTCTTCTACAGCCCTCTTCCACTTTTAAGGATGCGTATGATTATATTGGGCCTACCCAGATAATCCAAGACAATCTCCCTATTTTCAGGTCAACTAATCAGCGATTTTAATTCTACGTGCATCCTTAATTTCCTTTTGCCATGTAAGATAAACTATTTGCTGACTGGGAATTAGAATGTGGACTTTTTTTTTTTGGTTGGGGGGTGGAGATTATTCTGCCTAACAAAGATGCCTATTGACAACCAAATGGTCCTATAATAAAGTAATATATATCTTTTACCTTCTTAAAAAATAAATATATAAAGAAGCAAGATGGAAGTTTAAGTAAACAATAAGTCTTGCTGCTCTATAAAAATCCAAAATTACCAAACTAACTGTCTTTATAAATTCAATTCTAAAGCATTTAAAATAAAATAATTGACTTAATTATATCCTTATACATTTGTGCAGCTATGGTAGTTCAAACAGGTACAAATGTATTGGTCACTAGATTTTGTGCCAGTTGTTGTTTGCTCAGTTAAGCCTTTTAAAATGGAACTTTTGAGGAAAAAATTACTTAAAAGCTCCTAAAGAAAGCCTTTAATTCTTGACTCATAATATTAAAAGTACATAGTGCTGTGTTATATTGTAGAAGTGTTGTTTATAATCAAGTATATATATAAATCAATCATGAAAAGCCCACTGAAAATAAAATAAAAAGGGCTTTATTCTTATTAAATAAAATATCCAATATGTTTAAACATATGGATAATTTATACAGATAGGTATATATATATATATATTTATGTATGCTTAATATATATGCAGTTTTAAATCTGCTTACTTAATATATTGTAAGCACTGATATTCTCTATACCATCATATTTAATGTCATCATAGTATTCCATTGAGTTGTAGTTTATTTAATCAATTCTCATTATTGGATATTTGAACTTCTAATTTTAGTCTAAATATCACTGAAAAACTTGTAATGAAATCCTCACATATATCCAGTGATTTATTCTTGGAGAAAATCCCTGAAAGAAAAATTGTAAGGACAAAGGTTATTTATATTTTCTAAATATAAAAAGAGAACCATTTTAGTTTTTGAAACAAATGCTTTAATCAATTTAACTAAATCCTAGTTTAAGAAGATACACTTAATTTGTCATCATCAACTTCTCACATAGAAACTTTGAATAAGGTCATAAAAGCCTTTGAATTTCAAATTGTGAAAATTATTAGTATATAAGAATTTCAGATTGTGAAAATTATTAGTAATAATTATTAACATTTCAAGGGACAGTTTGGAGAGCCCCTTCATCCTCTTGTCTACAAATGTGAAGCACTATTATTGAATTTACATCAAGAAAAAGTATTGCCTCTTTTTTCCTCTGCTTTCATTATAGGTAACAAAAAGATAAGAATACAAAGAATAGTAATATTTATAATGCAGTTAGTGTTTAATAAGTGCATACTATGCATTAGGAAGTGCGCCTAAGTGTCTACGCTTATTATCTTAATTTTCACAATAAACCTATGAGTTAGGTAATAGTATTACTTTTATTTCGCAGGTGTAAAAACCAAAGTCCAGAAAGGTAACACCTTAGTCCACCTAGTTAATAAGTATTGGAGCAAGGATTCAAATAATATCCATCTGACACCAGTGTGATCTCCTGTAATTTTTACTGTGAAGTAAAATTCTATGCTTCCTTGACCTTCTCCTCCAACAATTAGTAGTAGTAGTAGCAGCCATAGTACCATTCTTTCATTCACTCAAAAGATTATTCGATACCTGTTATATGCCAAGATCTTTCCTAGTTACTTAGGAGACTATAGTGAACATAACAAAGAGAGCCACTGATCTCATGGAGCTTACAATCTTTTAGAGAAGGCCATTAGTAAACTCATAATTGTGCTCAAGTATATTGAGTGTTATGTTGGTGGAATTACAGAGTGTTATATAACTATGTGTTTTCTATACCCTCACTATTTTATACTCATCTTCATTGGCCTCATTACATTGAAAAATAAATATCTGTGTATGTGCTGGTTGTCCTCTACAGACTTTGAACTCCTTAATAGCAGGCATCTTTCATGATTTATTTTTGCGACCGTAGCACCAAGCATAGTTCTATGCACCTAGGGCATGCCCAATAAATGTTTTTACGAATGACTGATTGATTATAACCAGTCTCTAAGTAAGCACTTTTTGAGTCCCTATTCTATTACTCTCGATGATTTATTTTTGAAGTGAAACTATTAATTATGTGATTATGCTAATCACAGTGCAGTTCTTTCACTTTCTCATTCGACAAATATTTTGTTCATTTATTATACACAAAACACTACATTATGTTGTAAGGACAAAAGGCAGAACTACATTAGGCATTGAGCTCACATTCAGGATTTTGAGTCTAGTGGAAAAGGTAAGGCATGGTTATAAGAAAATATGTAGACGACCATTCAGGAGCTTACAGTGTGGGGTGTGTGTGTGTGTGTGTGTGTGTGTGTGTGTGTATGTATAAGAGGTTCTGTATCCATCCTTGGGAAGAGTGACTCGATTGGAAGGAATGGGAAAGTGACTCATTCAGGGTGGCTACACCACCCATTGAATCTTTTCTAATGACCCTCAAGCTTTTCAGATGAATCATCAAAATGTGGAGTGAACTCTCTGTGTTGGATAGATCTCTCAGGACATGAAGGACAAAAGGTCTGCAGGTTCTGAGTGGGTGGGTGTTTGAGCCCACTGGGATCCACAGGCTCCAATGTAGAAAGGCTGTAGAGGAGGATGGCTGTATAGGTGCCCAGACGGACTGGACATTAGATCTGAGGCCTTGGGAATCTGAACACGGGTAAGCTGTAACAAGCTGGTGACAAAGGAATGAAATCACACCCAGAGCCACTCTCTTTCAAAAGACCAGGCGGGAACCTGGGATGCAATCACAGCAATAGGCAGGGGAAGGAAGACCCCAACAGCTCAGTGGTGGCACTGCATACCAGCAGGGGGTAGCAAGGACAGGCCAAGATTCTTCTAAAGTAGGACCTTCAGAGGCTCAGAGGCTCAGAGGCTCAGAGCATTAAAAAGTTTGAGAAGATCAAGGTGTGAATAAAATCACACCATCAGTGATGTAAAATAATTCATAATTATTGTAGTTAAAATATAAGGGGAAAAGTGTCAGATGTATGTGGAAAATTTAAATAAATTATTCACAGAAATTCAGAAAACAGAGGCAATTACATTAGCAATCTGAAAAAAAATTATGGAGGAGTTTGTATTTGGGATTTAAGAGTAATGGAGGGGCAAGGATAACAGACATGAAGAGAATAACTTCTAATTCTGGAGCTGAGAGAGAAATATCCAAGGAAGGAACAAACTTGGAAGAGCTTCTCTCACTCTAAGGCTGAGATCCAACTTCTTTGAAGAGTGTGGCTGTGCCCACTGGAGGGTGAAGTTGCTGAAGGCTGCAGACAGTAATTGTGAAGCTGGAAGCCACCCACTGGGGTGACAAAGAGACTTACTGAGAAGCTGCCCACTGAGGAGCCAGCAAGACTCACTGGGAAGAGGCCCGTGGTTGTGCTGGCAAACTCTTTTGAAGGGTGTGCACCACTGAGCCCCCTCACACCAACAGTAGATGAGCTGCAGTGAGTTGTTGGAGCAAGATATATTAACACCTGAACAGGAAGAGAAACCCCTACCTCTCCCAGTGCCTCCTGGTCCCTGCATCTTTTACTGACAGGACATTATGCTACCTGACAGAGAAACAATTACAAGGTGTTGCTCCAGCGCAAAGATAGGTGGCTTGGAGCTAAGATGCAACAAATCAATAACCAGCAAATTGATAGCCCCACAATGGCTGTGTGTGTGCATCTCAAAATGATTGAAGAATTGCCTATTTTCCTCTTATCTTCAGGCTATAAAATATCAGAATAGAAGTTGTCTGTGGTGAATTGAAAACATTTTCCAATTATCTCATCAAAGCACAGGCTATTTATACCTATAGCCCCTTTTGTCTACTCAGTAGCACACTTCCAGGTTTTCTCCATAAGGTTAGGTAGTTATGTTTTATTGGCTTGAAACAGTGAAGTGGGAACTGAACTGAACTTCAGTTTTAATAATTATGCCCTGTTTGCCTAGGCTATACCTTATGTATTGTTCCTACCAGCTTTAATCTGCTATATACTTACCCTGAATTCGCCATACTAATTGGATAATGGTACTGAGGAAATATTTTTTTTTAATTGAATTGGATCCAAATGAAGAGTAAATGATGAAAACCATAGTCTTTGGAGTCAGACAGACCCAGGTTTAAATTTCATATCTTGCACATAGGTTTTGTGTGACACTGAGTACATTATCTAATTTTTCTTAAGCACAGTTTTTCCATCCTTAAAATGAGGATCATAAAACCTATCTACTGTGGTCGCTGTGAGGATTAAATGTGACTGCCTATAAAAAGTGTAGCCTGGAACATAAGTCCTCAAAAAATGGAAGCCCTTATTAGTAGAGGGCATTTCAAATTTCATTGATTCTTAAAATGAATGAAAAGATGACAGACTTTGGGTACAGTCTGGAAGCTGTCTCCTCCTAAAATAAGATTTCAGAAAACGAAAGAGCAAAAATACAAGGACTTCAGGGAGAGAACTGAGTTCTTGATGAATGACTACTAAACCTAAGAAATTACTTCCAAAAAGGTAATAAAAGCAGGGAATCTAAAAAAATGAATAATCAGATCTGGTTTACATTTCATCAGACTGTGTTATAGACCAAAATCTGTTTTACTGTCTCATTTATGTGACAGATAGTGTGACAACTTTTTGAGCTGATAAATTGTTTTCAGTCATTTAATCACAGTGCAATCATCATACTGTATTTCTACTCCCCTAATTTGAAACAGATTCAACCCTTTGTCCAGCTGGTTTCCTGCACGTGCAATGCCAGTCAGCAGGCTGGGCTGTCCTCTTCAGACTGACCAGAGTCTGGGAGACAACAGCATGCTTATGTCACAAGCCACATCTGTCATGGCAGGATTTGTGTTTCTCCTCAGGTTAATAATATCTGATGGAGGAACCAGGTCTCCTTTCCTTAAAAACAAGGAGTCTGAAAACCAGTTTAGGAAGAGGTGCTTCGAAGATCAAAACCAGGCCTATGACAGTGACATGTGGCTTCATGAATTGGAAATGGCAGTGTCAAATCTCTCCTAAACAAGGAAATAGCCCCTGGTCAGCAGAAAGGGAACACCGTGTATTGCCAGCCCCAATTAGAGAGCGGCAGGTTTTGTAAGGTAGCCACATTCACTGGCAGTTTTTTTTTTTTTTTTAATGTAGTTCTGTACAGAATGTTGGAAAAATAAACTAGGAAATAACAAGCAAGATGCGAACTTAAAGTAGATAGGTAACTTCAGAGATGAGAGCACAAATACATGGCATTCAACTTTAACTTTGAAGGGAGATATTTTGCACGGGGTAGGCTGGATATTTATAATTTCTGATTGGGATAACTAGTAAACAGTCTCTGAGACCTGAAATTCAAGCTTGGTAAGTTAATAATGGTAATAATAATAGCTGTGCTTATTTAGAAACTTTAATAATTATTATTTAGTGGCTTTAATAATATAATATTACATAACATTTATTAGTACTTACATGTGATAGGTAGTCATATATATTAACTTATTCAATTCTCATTAGAAACCATGCTAGAACTTTTCACTAATTAACCAATTATTCAATAATTTATTGAACGTTTATTGAATACCTACTATATTTCTGATGCACAATCCCATTTTATTCTCACAACACTAAGAGAGAGATATAATTTTCAACTTACAGATCCTTAAAGAGGTTAAATAATTTACCACAGCCATGTAGGCAGGGAGTGGTAGAGATAGTTTCAAGTCCAAATCTAGCTCACAATTGTTCTTTTGTCCTGGCTATGTCTCAACCTATGGCCCCCAACCCTTTGTTTTAACACCACATTAATGGGAAGACCTTGAGAAAGTCCCTACCTTCTATTAGGCTTAGTCTCCTCATTTGTATAATCCTCATCATAAGTCCCACCTGGATTTATTGCAAAGTTAAATGAGGTAAAATATTAAATTTTTTAGAACACTGATTGACACATAAGTACGTTTTGGTTGAATCAAGACAAAGTGTGTTTTGTGTTTCTTTTTGTTTGTTTTTAAGACAGGTTCTCGCTCTGCTGTCTAAACTGGAGCACAGTGGCACAATCATAGCTCACTGCAGCCTTGAACTCCTGAGCTCAATGATCCTCCTGCCTCAGCCTCCTGAGTAGCTAGGACTACAGGTGCAAGTCAACATACTGGGCTATTTTTATTTATTTTTTGTAGAGACAGGGGTCTCGCTATGTTGCCCAGGTTGATCTTGAACTCCTGGCCTCAAGCAATCCTCCCACTTCAGCCTGCCGAAGTGCCAGGATTACAGGTATAAGCCTCTGCACCCAGCTGTTTCTTTTTATATTAGGGGTTTCAGTCCACTGACAGAATGTAGTAACTTTATTTTTTATCAGGATTTAAATAATGTGTAGTCCAATTTTTAATTATTTTTAAGCCAATGTTCTCTATTTCCCTAGTGCCTCTCTTTTTTAAATATCCCCAAATCTGGCAGGAACATGCAGAGAAATATAATTGGCTGCAATTCAAAAAAAAAAAATCCAAAACTTAGTGGTTAAGAACCAATTATTTCTTATATAAGCTTTCTATCCAACTCCAAATATTTTGATTATTCTGACAATGGTTGTCCAATTAAAGTCCCTGACTTTCTCTTTTCTGTTGCCTAACATCTAGGTAGATTTCATAAAAGGAAAAGTTGAAATTAAAGGCTAACTGAATATGCTCTTAATAGGAGGTTATGCACCACTACTAAAGAACTTCAGTAGTGCTTATGACTGGAAACATTTTCAAATCAAACAGCTAAATATAAAAGTAGTATGAAGAATCATGACTTTATTCTGTTTATTTAGTTTTTATCCTAAAGCATAAACTTTCTCTACCTGCAGTATCAGCAAACAATTTCTTATGTAAAAGTTGGGGGATAGAGTGTACAGATAACCTAACAAAAAGCACACTTAAGGAAGTCTCAAACAGTTCCTGTGTTAGAATCATTTCCTTTGTGACTGGGAACATTCAGATGGGAAGTTTGTTGTAATCTCAGGTCTTTATCAGGGCTGTTCTTATGGAAAAACCTGTCTGGTGTAATAAAACTAGAATGATATAATCTTTCTGACAATTTCATGCCTGTTACTCAAATCTATTCTACTGAAAATCTGATGAAATCAGACATACTTTTTAAGATGTAATAATATCTATAGTTTAGCACATTAACTGTCATATGAGTTGTATTTAACTCATGCTAGTTTTGAGTCCAGGGCTTTGTGAAACATACACAAATCACATGTCTCTTCACCTTGGGAGCTATGTGAACTATTTGTCAAGTTGCATATAATTTATGCACAGAAAACAATAAAAAATAACAAATTTTTCATGAAATTAGAAAGGATCATTTTGTTTTCAAAACACCGTGGCCCCAAGAAAAAAATTTTTTTCTAGTGTGGCAGTCAGTGTGTTAGACTACAGCTTCTATGGCAGTGAAAGTTGAATTAAAAGTAGAATTAGTAAACTTTATTGTTTTCTACCATAACAATGTCTACAAGTAAACTAAATTCAATGATCTATTTTACTAAACTCTGCCAAATTTTGTTGGTTTTGTATTTACATCACTCGTCTTTCATCAAAAACTGAATGCATGACTACTATTTATGATTTACCCTTTTTGCATTCAAAAGGAAAATGAGGCATGTACATATACTCTATTGAAATATTTTTAAAAGGACAAATAAGTGTATGAAGTTATAAGTATAACAAAGAGCAAAAAAAAAGGTAAAACATGAAGCAAAATCAACATTAAGGTTAATGCAGCAACCACATGCCACGAGGTCCTGTGTGGTTACTCAAGATGGGCTACAAATTCTCTTTCAGCTTTCTAGTGATCAAAGCAAGAGTGACATACTGCCATTCTCTTAATTCATTCAAGAAAATGCAGTTAATCCAACCGCGTATGCTGTGTGCCCTTGAGGGTATTATTATCCTTTAAAGAAAGATACAAAATTAAGTATCCTTGTATTAAAGCCCAACAAGTTATTCAAGAGAAACACATTTTTTCCTGATATTAAGAACTGAAAGTCCTCTTGCAGATCCTCATGAAACAAATCTAATTAATTTTGACAGTAATTTTTACTATTGTGTGATGTACAATGAATCACTGAAGCAGTCATTTCAAGGATGTTATGTACCAAACTCAGAGGGAATCTAAGAGAAAAACAGTTGAGTCAGCCCGAAGGAATCAGAGAAGTCTTTGTGGCTAGTCAGCATTTAGTCATTTTTGAAAATTCATGAATTGCCTAGCAGAATTTTCTGGCATTCCAAGCAATGGGGAAAAGTAAATAAAAACATATATAGGCTGAGAGAGGAAGGAATGTTCAGAGATTCTAAGTAGTTCAAGTTTACAGTTGTATAAATTTTAAGCAACTGATTAAAAGGAGTGGGTAAGTAGGAAGTAAGATCATAAAGTACCTGGAATGTCATGCAAAATGAATAAAATTTGATTCACTAAGAATTGGAAACCATTAAAGAGTGGCAATCAGATTTGTAAGTGAGAAAGGATAGAGAAAAAATGTTGGAAAAATTGGGGAAAGGTAACAGCCTAGAAGAAAGGAAAGAGAACTCGTTAAGAGGTGAGAGATAGTTATATCAGTTTGACCTATGGCAGTTTTAACAGGACAAGAAAGACAAGAAGAGAGCTGGGAAATATGTAGGATCTTGATTATTCATGTATTGGTTTGATTAAGATGTCTCAACTGATACTGATGTAAACATGGAACAGCCTTTTCTTTCCCAAACTGCTTCTAATTATAGACTTTTTCTCCTAGGAAGCAGACTCTCTTCATAGTATTTTAGCATAATCACACAATATTTTAGACACATTGGGTGCTTGGAACAGCCTTTTCTCCTATTCAAAGTTCCACTTCTTCGGCACAGACCAGGGGAGGGGATCTTGGCTGGTTTTCTTCATCCCTCTCACTCCCTGTTTCCTCCCATGTTATCCCTCAAGACTGTAACAGCTGTCAAGGCAGAGTGTGGGGCAGAAAGGATGTTTGCTGACTTGAGCAACACAAGTTGCTACTGACAGATGCTCTGTTCCCTTTCTCTCGGCCTCTACTTCTCAGGGTAAAGCTACCTGGCTCTTTTTCCCTCTGTGGGAAGTCTGTGAGACAGACTTCAAGTACTGGTTCTCTTTTGTGGGTAAATTTGTTTTTATCCAGAGGCTGGTACAAGGCTGTCCCTTGCAGTCCCCTGACATGGGAGATTTGGTGGCCATTTGCCAGTTCCTCCCCTCTCCAGGGCTCCCTTTCCTTCCTATTCTCCCAGAAGGAGATCTGTTCACCCCACAGGCTTTTCCTGCTGAGGACCCCTTAACCACTGAATGCCCATGGCCCTCCATTGGACGATGGTGGAGGAACCAGAAACAGGAACGAAGCCCCAGTCACCATTCTAAACAGGGAAATTTAGATTCACACGTCCTTGCATGGAAACAAAGACTGGCTCCTGGTACTCCCTGTTTCAGGGGCTCTGTTCTCTTCTGATCCTTTCTTCACACCCTAACAACATCAGGTGCTCTGCCAGTTAGATGGCTCAACAACTTTCAGATAAGTGTCCTTCGCCGGTCTGCAACTTAGTGTGGTATGAAGAGGGAAGATTGTGACACCTCTAATCTTGTAGGAGAGGGGCAGAAAGGTTAAAAGTTATCCTTTATAATGAGAAGTGGGAAGCAGGAGGGAGGATTGCATTCTTTAAACTCTGTGTTACAGACTGATCAAGTCCCTAAAATTCACATATTAAAATTCTATCCCCAAAATGATGGTATTAGGAGATGGGACTTTTGGGAGGTAATTAGGTCACAAAAGTGGAGCCCTCATAAATGGAATGAATGCCCTTATAAAAGGGACCCCAGAGAGCTCTCTTGCTCCTTTTGCTGTGAAGAGAGAGTGATAAGTCAGCAGTCTGCAACCTGGAAGAAGGCCCTCACCAGAACCCAACCATGCTGTCACCCTGATCTCAGGATTCCAGTTTCTAGTATCGTGAGAAAGAAATTTCTGTTGTTTATAAACCACCCAGTCTATGAAACTTTGTTATAGCTCCCCAAGCTAAGAGCCTCCGCCTGTCTCCAGAAACAATGCCCAACCCTTCTTCTTCCAGTTCTTCCTTGTACCTCTGGCTAATAGACCATCAGGGTAATCTCTCTTGAATCTGGGGGAAAACTGAGAGTCTCAGCTGAAGAAAATAGATATTGTCACTATAACGCCTTGCTCTATTGATTACTTTTAGGCAAAAGAAAAGACTTCAATCACTGTCTCACATCATTTTGTTATATAACTTTTGGAAAAATTGAAAGTGGTTAATAAAGAGCCATTTAAGATAGTGTCAAAGTTTTTGCTGTGGGACACTGAAGGAGTGGCAGCACCCTGTGCCAGGATAAATGGTACAAAAAGGTGGGGATGTTTTTAGATGACCATACCTGCTATTTTAGACATGTTTAGTTTGAGGTGCTTCGGGGAGGACCAGGTTGAGATGTTCAGTGGCTAGCATGTATCTGTTTCTCCAAAGAGAGAAACTTGGGCTTTAGAGATATAGATGCCAAAGTCATTAGCTCACAGGTGAAGCTATAGCTTTCAATTTCAAAAATAGAAGATTTTCCTAAACTAAAACAAAAACAATTTCTCCCATAAATTTAATATTGTCATAGAATTGTAGAACTTCATCAGGAAGATACCTCAGATGTCATTTATTTGATCCTGCTGATTTTTTTAAGTAGAGAGCACTTATTAATATTACTATAGTTAAATATTAACATGGGCTTTCAATTGTCTGAAGAAACTCTAAACAATGCAATTGTACATAATGTGAATAAATTTCCTCATATAGATGTATATGTATGTCAGCAAAGATTCTATAATGTTTGTACTCTGTGATCAAAGGAGTAATTTTTTACCCTCTGATCCTAGTATCATTCTTTATGGTTTGGGAACTTGGAAATTAAGACCATAGATTATTTTCTTGGTATCTATCAATTTGATAAATCTTAGACAGTTACAAGAGTTCTTTAAAGGAAATAATAAATCTATTAAACATACCTTAGTAACCATTTCAGACTATATTTATGTCTTGAAATCTAAAGCCTTTATTAAGCTTGCTCAAGAGTTCTTACAGAGAGTTAGAATATAGCTAAAAATGATATTTTCTAAGTTTTATGTGATTCCTTTCTGAGAAAGAGTCATGGGCTTTTGCTTTTACTGAATGAGATTAAATTATACCAGCTCTTGGAAACAGAATATCTCATTCTTATTGAATTTTATTTTTTCCTATTATTTCTTTAAAACTCCTTGAGCAATTTAACCAGGTTGTTATAAGAGGCCTGCTCTAGTTAAATGGAATCAAAATTTCTTCGATTTTGTCATTACCTCAATTCACAGGAAAATATTTATCACCTACTTAAAGCAATCCTTTCATTAATAAAAATTAACTTTCTATATCACTTTAAGACATGGAACTTTTGGTTCAAATTTATTATTTTTTTCTATTAAATACATTGGATGTAGGGAATTTATAAAGTACTAAGTTTAAAAAACTGTGAATGATTCTACAGTCTTTTTTATACAACTGATAAGATCAGATGGTTATATATAAATTACTGAACAATCCAGATTTTAGAAAGGAGCAAATCAAATTAATTATTTCCAATGTAATAATCAGCTGCATCACTGTTTGACTGTCAAGAAAACACTTTAGTTACAACATGATTCCATTTTTGGTACTATGTAGACACAAACTATATTTATAAAAATAACCTGATAACCATATATCAGGGTCAAATGAGACCATTATAGCTATCTAAAAATTTAAAAATCCAGGCCAGGCACGGTGGCTCATGCCTGTAATCCTAGCTCTCTGGGAGGCCGAGGCGGGCGGATTGTTTGAGTTCAGGAGTTCGAAACCAGCCTGAGCAAGAGCGAGACCCCATCTCTACCAAAAATAAAAAGAAATTAATTGGACAGCTAAAAATATACAGAAAAAATTAGCCGAGCCTGGTGGCGCATGCCTGTAGTCCCAGCTACCCGGGAGGCTGAGGCAGAAGGATTGCTTGAGCCCAGGAGTTTGAGGTTGCTGTGAGCTACGATGACGCCACGGGACTCTAGCCGGGGCAACACAGTGAGATTCTGTCTCAAAAACAAATCCAAAAATGCTGGAGGACAAGGGATATTTGTAAAGCACAAATTCCAGAACTTTATGGAAGCCAATATGTTGAGAATTACTATAAGTAGATCAAGTTTGGGTAAATTATTCATGGTAAAGAGTACCATGCTTTTGGCTTTTGATGAAAACATGTTAAGAATTCAACCTTTATAACCTGTGTCTTAGTTACTTAGTATCTCACTTAGTGCAGGTTTCAATAAGAAGTTACACTTCTGTTGTGTTTATTTATTCAAAAATGTTTATTATGTACCTAAGATATGAAAGAAACATACTCTCTGAGCATTAGGTAAGCATGTATAGATAGCCTTTTACATGTATCCCCATAGATAGGCTCTTTACTACATTATAAATAGCTAGACCATGTTTTCTTAGGTATTTTATTTCCTTTTTAAATGCCAAAATTTGTTTTCAAATTTTCTAGTTGCTAGGCTTTCTTCCAGTTTTCATAAATTAACCCAGATCCTGTCCTCCAAAACCAATACAGCTAAGTGTCATCAGAAACCACGAGTTGAAATCTAGTTTTTTGTAAAGTTTTTTGTAAAGTTTTTTGTAAAGAATCTAGTTTTTCAAAATGTCGTCAGCCTCTTCATTCTCATTCTCTTTCTCTTCCTACTGTTCTCTGCCAGGAAGTTCTTCTCATCATCTGATCAACAATGATCCTAATTATTTAGAGTATAATTATAATTCTTATTTCTTACTATTGCCAAGATATACTGTGGATAAACACAAAAATAATAAAAAATGCATAAACCTAAAACGTAAATAAAAACATAATTTTCCAAGTTAGAGAATTACTGTGACACACGTTTCTATATTTGTTTTTCAGTATGTGATATACAGATATTTTTATTATCAATTGTTAGCCCCCATGAATCAAATGAAGAAAATGTTGTAAAAATCGGAACAACCTGAACCAAATTAGAAGAATAATCTATATTCAGTTTTGTAGGTTCTGGTGCTTTGTTAGAGTCACAGTATCCAATAAAGTAGCCACTGTACTTAGCACTTAGAATGTGGCCAGTACAAATTGAGTTATCATGTAGGTATAAAATACACACTCAGTTTCAAAGATTTAACATGGAAAAAAATATAAAATATCTTTTTTTATATCAATTACATGTTCATGTTATTTTGGACACATTGGGTTAAATAAAATAAATTAATTTTCTACTATTCTAATGTGGCTACTAGATTTAAATTTAAAATTTAAATTTAAAATTAATTTAAAATTACCTAATTTAAAATTACCTATATGGCTCACCTCATATTTGTGTTGGGTTACCCTCTTTTAGAGAATTCATTTTGTTTGCACACAAAAGCCTGAGCTAGTTTAAGATACTTTAATGTCAAAAATGATTGGAAAGTATTGATACATACTGAATTATAAAATGTTTGTGAGAGGATGGTATTCTAGCAGAATCATAAATAAATACACATCAGTGATTTTTAAAATGTAGGTAATGTGCTGATATGTAAAACAGAGGGCTTAGTATTCTTATATTTCTACCTTGTCCCTCTTCATCTATTATAATTTAGGCAGCAGCAAGGACTGAGTACACTTAACCTCAAGGAAGTGATTACCAAGTAGAACCCAGTGAACAAAAGACTATTCATTTCTGAGTTTCAAAATTTAGAACTTGGGGAATATGCGAAAGATTTGGGAGGATATCCTAAGTATTCAGGGTAAATTTTTCTTAGCTTTAAAACTAGGTAAAGCTTTCCTCAACTGGGGTAGAGTGAGGTGGAAGAGAGAGAGGAAGAACAAAAAATTTAGATGTCTTCATGCCCCTGAAAAAGAGGGGCCCATCCTGCATTTCACACAGGCTGTCAACCTGGAAGTGGGGATGGGGAAATCAAATATTCACACACTGGGGACCTGAGTCTGAAGCAGACAAGGCAGCAAGATCCCAGAGTTCTGCCTTCAACTCGGCATGGCACTCAGGCCATAGGTTACAAGTGACGAGATGATTTATGCGGGACCATGGCCTTATTTAGCCCCACTGTATTTCCAGAGGCCCTGGAACTTCATGACAGAGAGCGACTACATGTTTCTCATGCTCTGAGAAGGAGCAAAGAAATAGCTGAAACAGATCTGAAACGGGAAGACCTGTAGACAAGACTAAGTGATGTCAAAGTGACAACTAGTGCGGTGGGAGGGCTGAGAACAGCCAGGATTATGTACATTTCAGTGGAGCCGGGAGGAAAAAACGCTAGATTCTATTCTAATTCTGCCATGTTGTGAACGTTTGTCTCCCCTCCAAAATCCACATGGCAAAACCTGATCTGGGATGGAACGGTACTAACAGGTGGGGACTTTAGGAAGTAATAAGGTCACGAGGGTGGAGCCCTCATGAACAGAATTAGTGCCCTTACAAAAGAGACTTGAGGGAGCTAGCTAGCCCCTTCCACCATGTGAGGACACAGTAAAGGTGCCGTCTATGAGAAAGTGGCTCTCACTAGGCACCAAACATGTGAACACTTTGATCTTGGACTTAGCCTCCAGAACTGTGAGAAATAAATTTCTGCTGTTTATGAGCTACCCAGTTTATGGTATTTTGTTATAGCTGCTCAAACTGAGCAGGACAGACTCTAAGAGTTGATTACTATTTCAAGAGGTCCTGAAATATACATAAAACTTGGGAAGAAGAAGGAAGAAGGAAGGGAAACTCTGAAACAGAAATTAGGTTGTTTGAGAAAGATAAAGAAGGTTATATTTCTTGCATACCTGAATTTAATCTCATGAGCTTTATATCATCTACATAATCAATGAGGAGGCAAGGAACATGAACCAGTTTATAATTCTGGAAGATGTGGGAAAATTTTTATTCAGTTTGTCTCATGAGCATATATCTTGCCAGTAAGAAAAAAAAAAAAGATTTCGTTATCACTTTGATTTGTCTCTAGTTTAATAAAGACCAATCCTAAGCATGACTTTTAGTTGTCACTCTTTCTTTTAACTATCATTTCTTCATTTATGCCGGTGTCTACTTTCTTTAAGCAGATTCTATGGCCAATGTTTTGTTTTCTTTCATATCTCCAAACTTTTACTATTAAATTTTGCAAATAAGCAGAAAATGTAAAACACTAGTACACTAGTGCAATGAACATTGTATACACGTCATGCAGATCAAACAACTAACATGCTGCTTTTTTGGTTGTCTTTCTCTATATGAATACACATTTTTTCCTGAAATGTTTAAAAATAAATTGCGGAAATAACATTTTCACATTTAAATTCTTGAAAATAAAGACATCCTCTTACATATACTATAATATTATTAACACATCTAAGAAAATTTTAAAAAATGCCTTGCTATTATCTAATATTCAGTCCATATTCAAGTTTTCTAGCTCTTTTTTCCCTCTAATAATTCAATCTAGGTTAACACATCGTATGTGATGTTACATCTCTTTAGGCTATTTTAGAGGATAGTTCCCTCTACATATCCATGTTCTTTTTAATGACATTACTTTCTCAAGAGTCCAGACCAGTTTTCTCATAAAATGTTTCACATTCCAAATTTGTTTTATTGCTTCATCATTGTATAAGTTAACATGTTCCCCAATCTCTTATATTTCCTAGAAATTAAAATATAAGTGTACGGGTGTGGGCAGTGTAAACATTTTTGGCAAGAATACATCATAGATGACATTGTATTTCATTCATTATATTTCAAGTATTTCATATTTTATCAGATCCATACTAACCTAATGTCATATTTTACTACCATTCGATCCCTTGATTAAGGTGGATACAACCAGATCTCTCCCCTTTAAAAACACATTTTCCTCTTTACAATGAGTAAGTCATCTGTGGGGTTATTTTAGACATTGTCTGACTCCATCCATTCTTTCTTCCTTCACTGCTTTGGTTCCTAACCAGTTGCTTACCTCAAGGAAGATATTTCATCATCCTGAAGCTTCCTTTTTTGCCATCCCTTCACTAAGAACAAACAGGTGGTTGTAAGGATTCAGTGAAGTAATATGTGTGCTACATGGTTCCCTAAGGCACATTTATTGCTTCACTAGGACTGCTATAACCAAATATCACAGACTGAGTGGCTTAAACAACAAAAATTTACTTTCTCACAGTTCTGGAGGCAAGTCCAAGATCAAGATGTTGGGCAGGGTTGGTTTCCTCTGAGGCCTCTCTCCTTGGCTTACAGACAGCTGCCTTCTCGCTGTGTCCTCACATGGTCTTTCCTCTGTGTGTATACCTGGTGTCTCTTTGAATGTCCTAATCTCTTCTTATAAAGACACCAGTCAGATTGGATTAGGGCCCATACTAATGGCCTTATTTTAATTTAATAACCTTTTTAAAGACCTTATCTCTAAATAGAGTCACATTCTGAGGTACTGAGGATTAAGACTTCAGCATATGAATTTGGGGAACACAAGTCAGCCCATAACAGCATACTTCGAAGTACATTAAAGTTGTGATATATATTTATAATTCTGTTTCTCCAGGGGAATGTCAACATTTCAGCAATACTAGTCAACACACAGAACCAGATCATGTGCTCCTTTGCCAAAACCTTCCAATGGCTTCCTGTCTTTCTCAAAGTACAAGCAAATTCTTTATTATGTCCTAAAACAGTGGTCCCCAAGCTTTTTGGCACCAAGGACCGGTTTCATGGAAGACAATTTTCCAAGGACCCAGGGCAGGGGGGATGGTTTCAGGATGATTCAAGCACATTACATTTATTATGCATTTTATTTCTATTATTATTACATGGTAATATATAATGAAATAATTATACAACTCACCATAATGCAGAATCGGTGGGAGCCCTGAGCTTGTTTTCCTGCAAAACTAGATGGTCTCATCTAGTGGTGGTGATGGGAGACACTGACACCCAAGGTGTGTTGCCTATGTCCAATCTACTCCATAATCTCATTTTGGTTGCTGTCACTGCAGAAAATCCTGCTTCGCAAAGATAGGATATTGGAAATGGAAGCAGGCTTTTCAGTGCTTTTGTGACAATTTCAAGATATTCCACCTTAACTTTAATCCAGAATGTATGGAGATTCAAAGTCTCAAACATACTTTTAAGACTACCATCATTTGCGATCTCAAGCAGTTAATCCTCTTCTAGCAAGGACAAAGTCGATTCACCTGACTTATTCACAAATCGGTGAGAGATCCATTCCTTCCCAGTCCAGGGGTCTATTTTGGTTGGGAAGTAATGTTTAGACTCTTTTGAAAGCTGAGATAGGTGATTATGCACCAGCTGGAAGAAAGAAGGCCCTGGCTCAGTCCCTTTCAAAATCTCTGCTAATGTTTAAAACGTGTGAAAAATCCCAGTGTTCACTCATTGCCCTCATAATTCCAGTTTGGCTTTGAATGCAGCCACTTTATCTGCTGGCTTGAACACAGTTGTTATTCTCCCCTGATGTGACAGATGGAGTTCGTTGAGCAGGCTGAATATGTCACACAAGTAAGTTGTGCAACCTATTCTGTGTTGCTGAAATGTGCTGCCAGTGGTGACTGTTGTTCTAAATCCCTGGAGCAGTTCTCAAAACTCCCAAACTTTGGCCAGTGATCTACCTTTAGAAAGCCATTTCACTTCTGTGTATAAAAGAAAATGTATGTGTTCTGCGTCCATCTCCTCACACAGCTACACGAACAGACATGAGTTAAGGGTGTGTACTTTAATGTGGTTGATAATTTTAATTACATCCTGCAAAATAGTGTTTAGCTCAGATGACATTTTTCAGCTACCCAGCACTATGGATGACACAGTGCATAGTCTCAAATTCAGAAGCGAACTCCTTGACCCAAGTAGTGAAACCAGAAAGCCATCCAGTCATGGCAGCCACTCTATCCGTGCATATACCAACACAAAATGATCAGTTCAGTTTTCCTGATATGTGATCATTCAAAGACTTGAATAGTTCTACAGCTGTGGTATTGGTTGGCAACAAAAGTGCACATTAACATACCCTCGTGCACATAACATACCCTTATGCCCATCCTCCTGAAAAATATGTCACACAAAAATAGGCATCGTTGCCTTGTAGTCAACATCAGTAGACTCATCAGCCTGGATTGCATACCATATGACTCATTAATCCTCTCTAACAACTGTGCCTCAATATCCTCTGCTATCTCATCAATTTGTGTAGTTATGTTGCTAGCTGAAAGAGGAACACATGCCACCTTTTGAATTGAAGACTCTCCTAAAAGTGCACAGCAAATGTCCTTAGCAACAGACAGAATCAACTCTTCACCAATAGCAAAGGGCTTGTTAGCTTTAGCAATGTGGGTAGCCACTAAGAATGATGCTCTCAGCACAGACACATTTGATGAAATGGTGGCCTTCAATAATTGCTTCTGTTCCTCATGTTCATGTTATTTTCTTTTGAAAAACTCCAAAGATTTGTCTTTTAATGCAGGGTGCTTGGTCTCCATGTGGTGAAGCAGTTTTGAAGGTTTCATGGCTTTGTTGGATAGTTGGTTGCCATATATTATACAAAGTGGGCTTGGAGAATGTGAATCACCGGTTGCAATGAACCCGTAATTAAAGTAGAATTCTTGATATTTTCTTTTAAATGCAGATTTCATTTTGTTGGCAGTCTTAGGATCTTCTGCTGTCTCATCATTGAGTCTTTCTCCTTTTTAAAGAAGCTCTCCAGCAACATTTTTTTTTACTCATTTTTGCTAGGGTTAGCTTGGCTTACCAAAACTGTGACTGAGACAAGTGCATGATGCCAGAAAGAGGTGCAGATGGAAGTGGTAAATAAAATGATGGGTGGCCCACGCGCAGACTGAAGTAAGTGTCAGATTCTGACTTAAAGCCTGCCACCAGATGCGGCTTAATTGTCACTTGCCACTCACTGATAGGGTTTTGATATAAGTCTGCAAGCGATTGATTTATTATGGTCTCTGTGCAGTCAAACCTCTCTGCTAATGATAATCTGCATTTGCAGCCACTCCCCAGCACTAGCATCACCACCTCAGCTCCACCTCAGATCATCAGGCATTAGATTTTCATAAGAAGCGCGCAACCTAGATCCCTTGCATGCACAGTTTACAGTAGGGTTTGCGTTTCTATGAGAATTTAATGCCACTGCTGATCTGACAGGAGGCGGAGCTCAGGTGGTGATGTGAGCAATGGGAGCAGCTGTAAATACAGATGAAACTTTGCTTGCTCACCTTCTGCTGTGCAGCCCAGTTCCTAACAGGTCATGGACTAGTACCAGTCTGTGGCCTGGTGGTTGGGGACCATGGCCCTAAAAGACTCTACTCAATCTGCTCTCTCAAAGCCTCATATCTCTGAATTTATCTTCCACTATGTTAGCACTTTCTCTCTCCACTTCAGTGCCCTAGGGCACTATGACAGGCATCCCACCTAAGTGTTTATGCACCTGCTCTCTCTCTGCCTGCAGTGTTCTTCCCCTAGTTTCCTCCCTTCTTTCAATTCTTCTTCACTCAAATAGGACCTTCTAAAGAGAATTTCCCTGCCCACTGTCTAATTTATAATCTCCCACCCTAACTTTCCTTGCTTATTTTTTTCTCTGTAGCATTCATCATTAATATACTTTATATTTCATTTATGTTATCTATCTCCCTCTCAAGTACACATGCTAGATATTTGTCTGCTTTATTGACTGAAATATCCCCTCCATTCAGAACTTTGCCTGGCAAATTGCAGGTGCTCAATAAGCATTTTGAATGAAATGAATGAAAGAACACTGAGGTTCAGTTTGGATGCTTCTTTCAAGTTCTCTTAATTCTTTCTATAAGGAGAGGCAATACAGTGCAGTGGTCAAGAGTGTGGGTGCTGGGGGCAGAAAGAATTAGGCAAGGATGCTGCCTATATTGCCTGACAATGATTGTTGGTCATGGACAACAGTTTTTTTCTATCTGAGCCTTAGGCTATTTGATGAAATTAAAATTAATTACCTTCTTAAAGAGTGGTAAGATCAAATGGTTTAAATAATTAGAGTGATCAATATATTGTAATTCTAAACCCAAATCTAGACTCGGAGAAAGTGTTATAGTTGATGAACTAGGTTTTCTTTGGAAACGGTGGGGTAGAGGGTGTCATAAATACCCAGGTTCAAATAATTTGTCCGTATGATCCTCAGGTCAAATTACGTTCCTCCCACCACTTACATTGCATGTGAGATCATTTTCGTAAAAGAAAATTATACAACTTAGATGGCTTATTTGGTTTCAAAACTGAAATGTGAGTAAAAAATCAGGTAAGATTTGTTTTTGTTTTTTTTTTTACTGTCTTTTATATATTACTCTTTTTTTTGATCACATATATTCTGTTTTATAATTTCACCATCCACTTTTGCCCTGTGTCTTCGAAAGTTTCTTAGAGAATTGTATGAGTTGGAAGGGATCTTTAGATTATTTTTTCCATATCCCCAATTCTTACACATGAGGGAGGTAAAGTAAAGCCCAGATTAAGATTTGCCCAAAGACAGACATAGCTATTGAGAGACCAGGACCAGATCTAAGATGAAGAAGAAAACACTGTACCACAGGAGTTCTGGAAGGTAGGTGTTTTTCAACCTGAGGCTTGGCTGAGATGATGTAAAAGGGATACAGGATCACTTGAATCTCTGCTTGAAAGCCCAGTTCTTTACATTATACTACTGTGAGTCTTCTTTCTTTTTACTAATGAAGGATCACAATCCTTGTAATGCTGGTCTTTGGTCTCCCTGAGAAGGTGCCTTGTTGCTTAATGGTCTTCTGGTAACCATAAGTATGAACTAAATTGTGCTCTGTGAAGATTCCTTATGATTTAAATTGACTTGAGTTTGTGAGACCACATTTGAATTTATAACCTAACAAACTGCCGCAGTCTATTTTGAAAGAACACAACTCACACATGATCCACCCTCTCCTCACAATACCTACAAAATAATCATTCTTCTAAGGTTTTTATATTTCCTGAGACGATTTTTCTTCCTCTTGCTTTTTCCTGAATGAGGAAGTGCTTATAATCTCACCTCTTAAATTACATTTTAAGGCCTCACAAACCATAGTAAAGGAAGGGACAGAGTCAGCACTAATTTCATAAACTATCTGTAAGGGAATTAATTGCAACCTGACATTTTTCTTTTAGAAAGAAGTTATAAAGGAATCCCATAAATTTTGAAAGAGAAATAAATTCTTTCTCAAAAGGGGTGAGAACTGTAGTAAAAGGTTAAAATAGCACAGATTAAAGTTGACTGGAATCTCCTGTAAAATCAGACCAAACTAAAGGGTAGAAAATATCACTCTGAAGAAAAACCAGTGTCTTTCCAGCAATAAAAACGATTAAAATATTACATTTAAATATATACTATACAAAGCATTCTGAGTCAAAATAAACAAAAATTATGTATGTCGAGCAACAGTATTTTGGGGTGAATTTAATATGTTTTCTCAAATTTGTTTTTTTTAAAGGAGAAAATATTGATTCTTTTTATTCTGAATAAACTACACATCCTGGGAAAATAGTTCAATCAAGATTTCATCTCAAGAGTAGGGTCACCTTACTTGCGACCATATGAAGTAGAAAATATATTTCTTAATATCTGTACTATCAATATATAAATAAATATGGTGTCATTTCTGTATTTATTTCTATCGTATTTGTCTCTCAGCTTCTCAACATATTATCTCTCCTTTCTCCATGACCACTGGATATTTAGGAATTCAAATAACTGCTTTTATCCAAAAAACTTATCACATTTATATGTCCATTGCCAAGAACTGTACCATGCTTATAGCAGATTCACTCAAATATATCTGTTAATTGAAAATCTTTAGAAAATTAAATCTGAAAAAGTGATACTTATAATGCATTTTAAATCAAATTATTTGTCAATTTGAGACCAGATGTTTGTCATTATTTTAGGTATTCTCCCCTCTGCATTTTGTAAGTAACTAAGATTCAGTTAAATCCTCATGAATTTAATGAACTAATCTTCACTATAACATAAATATTGGGAGCATTCTTTGGAATTATAGACCTGAAATGAACCTTACATTTGCCACTAATTAGCATATTATTTGATCTTTCTGCATCTCAGTTTTCCCATCTGTAAAATGGGGACAATGTTTGTACTCATTTTTATAAATATGTTGAAAAGGTTATATTAGTTAATGCATGTAAAGCATTTGGAGCAATAATGGAATATTTTTTAAAAAGCAAATCAATGTTTATTGTGATAATGGTTATGAATATTATTTTTACTGTACTAATACTTTGATTTTTGGATAAGTCAGTAATATCTTTGGACCTCAGCTATCTCATTTATAAAAATATGGTGGTTAGATTAAGTTATTATTAATGCCCTTTCCAACTCCAAATATTAATAATTCTATGACTCTAAAGCAAGGTATGCATGATCTGAGGGATCTTATTACATAAATTAATTCTATTCAAATATCTGTACAGTATCTCTCCCCACTTTCAAAAATAAATCATGATAGAGATACTCTAAAATAGTGGAAAATACACCAGAGAATTTGGATAGGGACATACTTAGCTTTTAGACTCAATCCCAACAATAGCTAGTTTTGTCATTTTGTCAAGTTACATATATATGGCCTATAATTCTCTATTACAAGTGTACGGTAAGAAATAAAGGCCAACATATTATTTTATACCCATCAAAAAGTGAAAATATAATGGTTTTAACAGATTTCACAGACTTTTCCCACAGGGTTACAAGAATCCTTTTATTCTACAAACTTCTAGTAGATACTCTAGCAATTGGGTGCCATGGTTAGCACTTAAAATGTTACTTATCAGGCTTAAAATACAAGAAGTAATGCAGATTATAAACTACACCATGTTCACCCAGAAAAACTCCTAAGTTCCTTCAAAGTTGACATAGGAAGAGAAAGAGAAGTGTCCCAGAGCAACTTTCAGCACTTGGTAGACAAAAATACAAGACACAAATTATGTAGCTTACAGCAAGTTTTTTGGCTAAGTTTGTAACATTGGATAACCTCTAATTTGCATGTGCTTTCTTTGGATTTTTAAAAGTCTGCCAATTTTGTCTGGTTTGGGAACATCATTTTTGGAGGTCAAACAGTTCTTCTGAAATTTTAACAATTTCCACCAATCCACTCTGAAGGCTTGGAGCTGTATTTTCACACCTACCTTCGTTTTTCAAACAAAATGCCCTAGTGAGTACTGTAGAGATTTATGATGAGTGATCTAAATGTCTTCTTCCTCTGCTTTATTTCATCCAAGATTTGAAAACACCTAAGTGATGTGGTTGGCCATGAGGGTGGATTGGCATCCATAAAAATATTTCATACCCTAAACTAGGCAAAGTCACTGTGGTTTAAAGC